>NC_061113.1:266206934-266328491 GCF_002878395.1 Capsicum annuum
TGAATATTGTTGTTCAATCATTGTTCATCTCTTAAACTATACCAGATATGTTGTTGTTGGATCATAATTCAAGTCTTTCTCGAAAGTTAATTGTCTATTGAGATGGGTTGAGTTAAGATGATCCGGATAATAAGTCATCATGCAACTCCCCCATCATACCAAGTCATTTTATTTTCTTATAATTTGCTTAAATCTTCTTTACATGTATCAAAGAAAAATATTATTTTAATTTTCTTTTTCTTATAAGTCAATTTGAATTACACTTATTCAAATGATCTCAACTTTCAAATGAATATAACTTGAATAAATAAATGAGTCATTAATTCGTTCAAAATTAGACAAATTAGGTGAATCGTATTTTCATGTATTTATTTTGCCACCCTTTATTGTATCTATGCAAAAGTTTAACGTTTTCTCCTTCCTTGATTTTTAGGATCATATATCATGTTAAATAAATTGCCACGAAAGACTCTAGACGCACCTGGCTCCTCGCATGTGAATTGGGACAAGCAATATTGTTTTACGTTTGGATTGAAGTTATATTTATTGCAGCACTTTCAAGTTCAAAACAGCACTTATTATAAAATGGATTGAGCTATATAAGGTGAATTCCTCATTAAATAATAAGTAGTGAAAATATTTTTTAATTTGTAAGTTAAAAATATCACTTATTATAAAATTTGATGCATCGTCGGTGTATTTTCTTTTTAAACCATCATGTTGTAGCATGTCACCCATTTTTACCTGAGCAGTGGATGACCTGCTACAACAAATAAAAGTTACTATCTGATAGTGCAAAACAAAATACACTGATGGTGCACCAAACTTCAATTCTATTATAAATGGATGGGGGCATATAAGATAAGTTCTTAATTAATTAATAATTAAATTGGACTGAGCTATAAAACGGGACAACCTCAATATTTCACTTTTTCACTTTGTATGGTCATATAAACAAGAGAGACAAATTAAAGAACTCCCATCTCTCTCTCTATCTTTCTCTCAAATATATAGGAGAAAGTGTATCCAGCAAAAGGAGGAATTTGCTGTTAGTTATCAAGCAGTGTTTGGTGCATATGGAAGCCTTCTGCTTTCACTGGTTATGTGTTGTTGCATTTTCGTATGTGTTACTGTTATTTGCACAGAAAGCATTCGTTCATCTCTGGTGGACACCAAAAAGAATTCAAAAACACTTCAAGAATCAAGGAATTACAGGTCCTAAATACCATTTTCTCTTTGGTAACCTCAAGGAAATTGCAAGTTTTACTAGTGCTACTCCTTCTTGGCCTTCCTCTTTCATCTCTCATCATGACATTCTTCCCACTGTTCTCCCCTTCTACCATCATTGGAAGAAAATATATGGTACGTATACTTTTCCAATTTTATTTCCTTTTAGTTAATCAATAGTTTTATTGTTATGAATTTAGGTTTTATACATCGTCAGTATAAATAAAATTTTTACATCATCGGGTCATCGAAAGGACATCTAGAGGAAAATGTGAGATTTTAAATTTTGAAAGTAAGATTTCTTACCTGCTACGTAGTTTAAAATATCTATGTTTGAATTTTGAAAATGTAATTTTGATTCAAAATTTAACGCTTCCGTAATTCCAACTCTTCTTTAATTTCCGTTTCTGTAACTTTATGCATTTGGAAGCTAGCTAGCTAGCTATTGACAGTTCCTTTGTTAGGATATATTCGAATTGGCTGAGTTGTGGAATATCTATGACAATAACGTTTACGTTATATTTTTTGTAGCTCAAAATGGACTTTTTTTAAAAAAAACTACTTGTCATCTTTTTTACTTTAATTCTACTAATAACTAATATTTGGTGATGTTAGGTTCAATATTTGTTATATGGTTTGGACCAACGGCTCGTGTCACAATTTCTGATCCAGCTCTAATTAGGGATATATTTGTCCGGAAATCAGACAACTTTGAGAAAAATGAGTCACCGGCACTCGTAAAGAAGCTTGAAGGTGATGGTTTGCTTAGTCTCAAAGGAGAAAAATGGGCTCACCATAGGAAGATTATTACTCCTACATTTTACATAGAAAATCTCAGGGTAAGTCACAAATCAATATCTTCGGGATGCCTATATTAGAAAAATAAAATTTGACCTTTTCTTTTTTCTCAATTAGACTACTAAAAGTGGTAGTAATTCATTACTGACTTTATAACAAATTCAATTTTTACACTATATTATTCGTTTTAAATTAGTATTCACAAGTTATGTGCTTTAGTTTTTCAGGGTTGGGTTCTCATATGGTTACTTAATAATAATAACAGTTATTATCTTAGAAAGTCAACTTTATTCGTTGAGGTAAATTAGAATCCAAAAGATGTGATTTTTCTCTTTTAGCTGAGTGATTCTCTGGAAAAATGAACTCTATGTTTATCTTTTTAAGTAGAATTTGTTTGCTATGTTGCTCAAACTCTTTAAAAGTACCAACCACTGTACGTATGTCAGATATTTTAAAACTAGTGCATTTTTGGAGAATCCATCATGAATGCGACGACACTTTTGAAAAATCCGAACAACCTAACTTGTTTCATTTTTTTAATTTTTTTTTTTCTTAAAAAAAGTAATATCTCAACTCTTGTTTATGTTTCACTTTCCTACATGTAGCTAATGATTCCCATGATGGGAAAGAGTATGAGGGAGATGTTGGAGAAATGGTCAAAAATGTCAAACGCCAGTGGAAAAGTGGAAATCGAAGTATCAGAAATGTTCTCGACATTATCAGAAGACGTCATAACGCGTATTGTGTTCGGAAGCAGCTACGAAGATGGTCGAGCCATCTTTGAGTTACAAGCACAACAAATGGTTTATGCCACTGAAGCTTATCAAAAAGTATTCATCCCTGGATACAGGTGTATACTCACTCCCAAATTGATAATTATCATACACTAGTCAGATCATATCCGCTATACCAATATTTCACTAGTCGTCAGATCATATCCGCTATAATAATATTTCACTAGTCGTCAAGATACTTGTTCATTTCAATATCGATACATCTCTTTCTACAGAAATTGTTTTTATCATAGCTTTCTACTCTGACACATCTTCGGAAACTGTCCTAAATACGTTTTTCTTGGAGCGATGGGCTATCGGAAAAAAGCATCTTTAATTTATCCGACAAAAGAAGCAATGCACCCTTCCCAAAACCTATTTGTGGGATTGTATTGAGTATGATGTGATTGTTGGTCAAGTTTTTCAAATCAATTTTTCATATTATGTTATTTTAATAATAGTTTTGTAATATATTCGAACGAACGGCATTATTAAGGATGGTAGTGTTATAGTGAGATCGGAGTGCTATTTATATAGAGTAACAATAAGAATAACCATTCTATGAATGAGCTAGCTAGAATAACGCGTTATGATTTGGTAGTTAGTGGTTTGTGCAGAATGTTGAAACAATTGTAAAGTGAAAAAAAATTGTTTGATATATTGTATTGGACAGGTTCTTACCGACTAAAAAGAATAGAATTTCTTGGAGATTGGATAAAGAAGTAAGAAAATCTTTGATGAAGCTGATTGAAGAAAGGAGAAAAATTTCAAGTAAACATCATCAGGTGTTGTCAGAGGAATGTCCGAATGATTTATTGGAAGTGATGATCAAAGCTACTCAACAACATCATGATGATGAATATAGAAATAGTTCATCAAACATGACAGTTAATGACATTGTCGAAGAATGTAAGACCATTTTCTTTGCCGGCAAACATACGACGTCGAATTTGCTGACGTGGACGACCATCTTACTGGCCATGCATCCTCAGTGGCAGGAATTAGCACGTGAGGAAGTTTTGCGTGTCTGCGGAGCACGTGATCCTCCCTCTAAAGACGATCTTTCTAAGCTCAAGACGGTAAGGGGTTAATTAAAAAGTTACTAATATGTTTTGTTTATTAATTAACCTTAATCATGCTTTTCTAAAACAAATAAACACTCTGCATGTGGTAAAAGCCAACACACCAACATGTTGTTCTCAAAAAATTAAGATAATATTCGCATGATGCTGCCTCTATATATCACAGAAGTATTCACTTTATTTGGAGAAGCTTTCTGCACATTTTGTCTTACTTATAATTATTACTATAATTTATTTCTAAGACCAAATCATCAACCCTTTTTACCTTAAATGTGTACTAAAGCAAAGAAATCTTATTCACTTAACTACATTTTCAAGTTACTACTCCCTCCGAATTATTTTACTTGTATGTGCTCTTAAAAATAATGTCTTGAGTCGGGGTCTACCGGAAAACAACCTCTCGTATGAACTGCATACATTTTAACCTCCTCAAACCCCACTATGTGGGAGTACACTAAGTTTGTTGTTGTGCTCTTAGTGAAATTAGATGATCTAAATTAATTGTTATGTTAGAAAACCAAAATCTTCTTCGGACATTCTTCCCACTTTGGCATTAGTATTATTCCGTTAGTTTCAATTTATTAGTCTAATTTTGATCTGACAAAGAATTTAAGAAAATAAAGATTTTTGAATCTTCTTTTTAAAATGGACTAAAATGAAAAGTAAGACAAACAAATTGTTATTAAGAGAGTAATTATTCTTAAAAGTAACAAACAATAAGTAATATAGCATATAAAATCTAAGTAAAGAGCACATACACATACTGTAATATTGATATTGTTTAGATTGACTTACTTTTTATTTGAAGAGAGATTAAAGAGAGGATATTTAGTGATGAGATTTAACATTTTTAAGATTGAAGATGATAAATAAAAATATAATACTCAAAGCACGATAGTTTCTTAAAGGGAGCGTAAATAAAAACATGACAAGTTTAGTGGTCTGAAGGGAGTAATTAATTAAACTATGTTTGTTACAAAAGATATTACATGTGATTTAAGTGACTTGATAGTGTTAAAAATTTCGGTCTCTAATATTTTAAACTTTTAGATAAAATGGTCATGCACTTCAACCCTTAAAATAATTTTCTATTACCATTTACCAAATCATATCTATATATACATGTAATAATATTATATTATGGTATGTGTTAGTTTCAGTTTGCTATAAAGATGTTCACTCATAGTTAACATACAGTCAAATTAAACTTCAATTTGATTTGGCAGCTTGGAATGATCCTGAATGAATCCGTTCGTCTGTATCCACCGGCAGTGGCAGCAATCAGACGTGCCAAAACAGATACACAATTAGGTGATTTCTCACTACCTAGAGGGACTGAACTCCTTATACCAATTATAGCAATTCATCATGATCAAACACTATGGGGAGAAGATGCTAACGAATTTAATCCAGCAAGATTTGGTCGAGGTGTTGCACAAGCAGCTAAACACCCCATGGCGTTCATGCCTTTTGGCCTCGGCGCTCGACGATGCGTCGGGCAAAATTTAGCGGTGCTGCAAGCTAAATTAGCAATAGCTATGATCTTGCAACGGTTCTCGTTTGATCTTTCTCCAAGTTACAAACATGCTCCTACTATTTTGATGTTATTGTGTCCACAGTATGGTGCTCCTATTATATTCCAAAAGTTGTAGTTGACATGCAGAGTCATATATAATCTATAGTATGTGCATGCTTGTACAAAACAAAAAATTTTCCAGATCAAATGTTCTGTATCTACAATCCAATTCCTTCTCGTAGTAAGCTGCTAGAAGTCCAATTATTTTGCAATGTCAGAAGCCCAATTCGTAGGCCCAGACTATCCCACGAAGTAAGTACAAGTATTGTGTTTCAATTAAGGAGTGACTCAAGGATAAAACTAGTAAGACATTTGTTTTAGGCTATCAAAGCCCAATTCATAGGCCCAAATTGTCCCACGTAGTGCCTACAAGTATTGTGTTTCAATTCAGGAGTGGCTCAAGGATAAAACTAGTAAACTCTTTGTTTTAGGCTTCCAAAGCCCAATTCGTAGGCTCAAACTATCCCACGTAGTGCGTACAAGTATTGATGTTCCAATTCAGGTGTGACTCAAGGGTAAGGCTAGTAATAACTTTGCTTTAGACCCTCAAAATTTCAAAACCTCAAAAAATATTAATTGTTAATTTTATAATTTCATTTTCTTTTTGATAATATTAAATATAGTAAAGAAAATATATTCTCATTCAATAAAAATACTTAGAAGCTTTGAATCAAACTACTTTATGGTTAAATTACAAAAATTTCAAACTTAAGAGACTATATTACTCAATATCCCTTATCTTTTTAAAATTTACATAAAATTCCGATTTTACACTTTACTCTTGATACATATCAACAAGACCCCGCGTCCTATTTTTATTCCACCATTAACTCATGTAAGATATTTTTTTTTCAAAGATTATCTTTCCTAAAATCTCTCCCAAATTATAATCAATTAAAATATCTTTCTTACCGATTTGCTCTCATCCATTAATGAATGCAACTATTTTTTTTTCCATAATTTTCTCCCCTAAAATCTCTCCCATTTTAAGAAAAAAAAATCGATTGATACATATATAAATTTATTTAGTTATTCATACGTGTTTATTCTTTAATGGTGATTCATATGAATATGATAAATAAGATATCATTATATGGGTATTATGGTGATTCATACAATAGATATGGTTTTAATGATTGATACATATGATATTAATGGGTGATACATGTGATATCATTATATGAGTATTATGGTGATTCATACGATAGATATGGTTTTAATGGTTGATACATCTGATATTAATGGATGATACATATGGTACTATGGTGATTCATACGATAGATATAATTATTATTTCAATTATTGGGTGATTCATATGCAATTAATGGGTGATACATTTTATTCACATCGAAGGAGAACAGAGCAGCGATCCCATCACCGAATCTCACTGTTTCGATGAACCACCGTCGATCCACTGTTTGAATCATCAGGACTATCATGTGTTACCTGTCAAAAACTAAACGAACATAAACAAAAAAGTGAAATTCAGTAGGAGTTGAACAAATAGCTAATGTCAGACAAAAGCTAATCATCAGGTGGAAGCTGCCTAAGAAAAAAACAATCATCCATGGCTAGGAAGAGAAAAGGAGTAATATAGTTGTTCTAGATATTTTCTCCTTGTTTGAAATTTGAAAGTTGATTGGGGGTATTATTGATTTTGTGAATCTAATTAATTCATTGTGTAACTGATTATGAATGATTTACTCCACGAAATAAAAGAGAATCTGTTATTTCCTTAAATAAATATCTAGTCAGTTTTAAATGTATCAATTTTCTATATGTATCGCCTTATATCATATGTATCACGATTTAAAAAATTGGGATAACTAGTAATTAACCACATAATTGGGATAAAATGTAGTATCACTTAAAGATTCAGAGATTTGTGTAAGTTACCCAATTTTTATAATAATAAATAATATGTTTACAATAACATACAAAGTAATTTTTGAAAACGCATGGTTAACATATTATTAACTTGAATCAATCCTTACTATTGTAAATAACAATAGTGCTATATGAACTATAATACTATATAACAAGTAATTAACCACATAATTGGGATAAAATGTAGTATCACTTAAAGATTCAGAGATTTGTGTAAGTTACCCAATTTTTATAATAATAAATAATATGTTTACAATAACATACAAAGTAATTTTTGAAAACGCATGGTTAACATATTATTAACTTGAATCAATCCTTACTATTGTAAATAACAATAGTGCTATATGAACTATAATACTATACTAAAAACAACAATTATGAAAAAATAAGAAAAAACAACATCAAATTTTTATTTATTATATATATAAGGCTTCTGACTAAAATTTAACTCTTGGTCATTAATTTAAGGGAAAAGTCATTGTTTTCATCCCAAACTATACACGAAAAGTCTAGGTCATACCTAAACTATAGTAGTGACCTATTTCACACCTAAACTATAAAAAAGTGAAACAATTACCTCCCCGCGACACCCATGCCCAAGTTCAGTGAGTGGAGTGTACTCCACTCGCTCCATGTCATTTCAGATCCCTTTCTACCTCAAAAACAATTTTAAACATTATTTTTAAACAAAAATTTTCAAGTCGTCTTCCTTACACCATTCATCTCTCTCATCATCTCTAAAAGGGAGCTTCACCAACAAACGCAGTAACAGAGCATCAACCAAATCAAGATTCAAAGGCTTCTCAATAAGGATGAGTCGTGAGATAGATAGCGGCACAGAAAAAAGTGAAGGTCGCCGGAATTTTATTTTCCAATGAAAGTAAAAGTTTTCAATTGATACTTTTAGATCTTGGGATGAAATTACGAGGAGAAAGATTTGAGGAAGCTGTTTTTCTATGTGATTTGGAGGTCGAAGAAATTTTATTAATACCGTGAACTTTCTAGCAGCGTCATAGAGCTTCACTCTCGTGACATTGAGAGATCTGAGGAGATACGAGACTCGTGAGGGTGTTGGCAGATTATTGACAATTTGGCCATAGTTAATTCCAATTTCAAGGCCAAGGGTGCTGACAAATAAATCTGATCAAACAAGTACAATAACAATGAATATATTGTGGGAAAAACATATATTAACACATACATTTAACAACTAAGAAAGTACCTACCAGTGAAAAAATTAACTACTACACATACCCACCTATACACCAAGAAAACCAAAGCCAAAATCTGTTTCTTCAACCCAAAAAGGAAAAAAGAAGTTCTGAAAATCCAAACATTTACGCGCTGCACAGATCAACAGAAACTGAAGCAATTGAAAAAATATGGTGAAGATTTGAGTTTGATGATGATGGTGTCAATGGTGGTTGTTGTAATGATGATTTTGGTGAAGAAGAAGCCATTGAAGAAGGTGAGACCCATATATTAAAATGAATTAAAAAGAAAAAAAATTATTAACATTTAGTTATCAATTCTTCAAAGAAATGTCTTCAATTTCAATTTTGAAAGACAAATTTGAAAATTAGGGTTCTTAGTTTGGAGCCCCAAATTGACTTAAATAGAAATTAGGGTTCAATAGATCCATTGAAAATTAAAAGTGTTGTAGTTTTAATGTTTTTAACCGTTTATTTTTACTATTTAAAAAGCTGGACGCGCCTAAGATGAGTGTAAGAAACGCGCCTTAGAATGAGTGTCGCGGGGAGGTAATAGTTCTACTTTTTTTATAGTTTTGATGTATAATAGATCACTACTATAGTTTAGGTGTGACCTAGACTTTTTCTGTATAGTTTGAGGTGAAAACGATGACTTTTTCCATAATTTAATTGAGACTTCCTTGTTCATACCCCTCAACAGTAAACAAAATAAGATGTCTAATGATAGAAACGTGGAAATGATCTTGAGCATATGAAAAGTAGATCTATTGCGATGCTTGGTTTAAGGATGTTTAGAACAACGGAGTTGAATAGATTTTTTTGAGAAACGAGCCCATTAATAGTGTAGCTTTTGACTTGAACTTTAATCAATGGTCTCTTTTCTAGTTTGAAAAAACAAATTCTCATTATAAGGAAAAAAATATTAAAATAATATTTTCTAGATAAAAAATCATAATGAATAAAATAATAATGTGAATTAACAAGCATTTCAAAAATCAATATAGTTGATAATCTGAAATTTGAAGGTAAAATGCAATTAATTCTACGTACATATAAAATCGAAACATAGAATATTCATTTAAAAATGATAAAATGATTATTATGGAGGAATGGCATGATTAATTAGGAACTCAAAACTACTGGTCCAACCCAACCAAATGTAGTGCTAACGCTCTTGAAACTTCAACAGTCTAGTCAACTTAACTCTTCTCTGGAAGGGGCCTTGAAATACTAATCCAACCCTTTTTTTTTGTTGGTTTAAATCACTCGGTGTCTGGTATTCGCTTTTTAAGAATCCGACTATATTTCAAATCCCATTTGGGGGGAAGAGCTCCCAACAAAGTGTTTGTCCATACTCAGAGTCGAACCCTCGACCTCTGGACAGGTTGGGCAACCCCTTTTCGCTGCGCCATCACTGTTGTTGGTAATCCAACCCAATTTTAATCGGACTGCAGGATGGCCTGTGACTAATCTTGCAATCTTTTTTAAAGAATCTGTGAGATATTTTAGCTTTACCTTTTTTTTTTAAAAAAAAAGAAACTTTATTTATTTGCTAAATGTGAATGAGGTATTTTATTTAATTTAAATATTTGAAAAAAAAAATTGTCAATTTCACTTGAAGAGGTAAGGACTTTCATTTTTTTTTAGTAAGGGATCGTTTGATTGGAAAACAAGTCCTCTCGAAATTACTAATCTTAGAATTAACTATTTAGGATCAATTATTCCATCCTCAAATAGAGATAAGAAAAATACTATAATCTCGTGATAACTATTTCGATTTGAGTTAGCTCATGTATTTTGTCCCAACCAAATATGGGATAAGCTCTTCTTCTAAATTAATTCTGAAATTAATTATTCGTTATCCCTCCTACCAAACGATGAAAGGTTCATAGTTATATTGAAACTGACATCAAAACATTTGATGGTACACATCATCATTGATTCTTCAACCCTTATACTTTTAGGAGCCGTTTGACCCGAAACAAGTTATCTTGAAATTAGGTAACTCAGCATAAGTTATTCCATCATGTATATAGGATAACTTATTCTATCATGGCGCTATAAATAGTGAGATAAATAATTTCGGAACTACATAATACCTCTAACTAAATACATAATAAATAATCCTACATTTTATCTTGATTCACACCAAACGACTTCTTACATATATATTTAGAACGTTTTTCTTAAGCCAAATATCTGTAAAAAATTAACTTTTTTACCTCACAAGATAGAGATAAGATAGGAGTTACATTCTAATATTCACAAACTCCATTTATAAGATGACGGATAATGAAGATAGAGATAAGATAGGAGTTACATTCTAATATTCACAAACTCCATTTATAAGATGACGGATAATGAATATGTTCGCTTATTAGATAAGAGCGAGTCTTGCTTCGTGATTTTACTATATCACCCTTAATTAATTATTATAAGTTATTTATATATTAAAAATTAATAATATTTAATAAAAAATTAAAATAAACATTTATAACATGTCTTTTTCAGTTGCTGCAATCGTAATTTTACTAAATACCACCCTATTTAATTATTACAAGTCATTTAAATATTAAAAAAGATATAAAAAAGATAAAATAGATATAAAATGATAAGTTAGCTTTTGATGTTTTAAATTAACTTCACGTCTTATATGAGACCCACTTTAAAAGAAAATTACAAGTATTTTTGTAGTAATTTTGTTATAGCACTTTTAATTAGTTGTTGTGAGTAATGTAAGATATGTTTGCCTTCAATCGTGATTTTACTATATCACCTCTAATTAATTATTATGATCTAAGCATTATGCCACTTAAATTGAAATATAAGAAATTTTTTTTATAAATCACAATAATTTAAAAAATATAATTGACTATCAATGCCACAAAATTTTGAACAAAGAGAATAACCTATATTATTTAAAAATTACATAAAAAGTATTATAAATTACAATAGTTAACAATTTAAAATATTAAAAAATGTTATATATTTCCAACAATAGTATTTTATTGTTAATAATTAGGTAATAATAAATTTAATTATTATTTTTCCAAATTTTTTTATCTATATAATTTGCACTATTGTCCATATCCTTATTTAACTATAGCTCAAATATAATCTTATTCTTTATTTCAAAGTTTTAATTTATAAGTACGCATGTACAATAAATTAAAATAATTAAAGTAATTTTAAAAGTTATCTATCATTGTTGAGCCTGTGCACAACAGGGGCATTACTACACTAGTGTAACTATACATTTCAATTTTTTATTTTTCTTCTAAATACTAAATATAGACACTAAATATCATATTATCTAAACTATGAAATTAAAATTTCTATTTCATTATAATATTTAATATCTACCGCACCTACCATGTCCATCTCTACGACACAATGAGATAGATCAATCCGATCATACCTAAAATTAGGTGATGAATAATTTGACAATTCTAATGGTTAACAATTTTAGCCCAACCTACTCCCTAGTCCCGAGGAAACTCGATTTATCAAAGTAAAACCATAAATGTTATTCCCTTCGTTTCAAAATAAATGAATTATTAAATTCTGACACACAAATTGAGAAAAAAAACATCAAAGATATAAATTTAACATAAATTTTCATTTTTACCCCTGAAGTCTCTTTTGCCCCCCCCCCCCCCCCCCCCCCATAAAAAAAAAATAACCTTGGTAATGTTATTGACTGCAGTCTCTTTTGCTTGTCAAATCATAAAGGTAATTTTGAAAAAAAATTCAATGATTCACTTATTTTGAAACACCAATAATTATCCCAACAATTCATTTATTCTGAAATGGAGGGAGTACAAATCTACTATGTACTACTCCCTCCGTTTCAGAATAAATGAATTGTTGGGGTATTTATTGGTGTTTCAAAATAAGTGAATCATTGAATTTTTTTTCAAAATTATCCTTATGATTTGACAACCAATTAGCTTTTGAAAAGGTATTACAAGGTCAATTTTTTTCTTGGGTAAAAATAAAAAGTTGTGTTAAATTTATGTCCTTAATGTTTATTCCTTAATTTGTATGTCAAAATCCAACCATTCATTTATTATGAAACGACGGGAGTACTAACCAAACTCTCGGATGCTAAGTTTATAGTCAGCAAAAATTCAGAATCAAATATATTTCATTACTAAAATTATATTCTGTATAACCATTAAGTATTATATATTAAATTTTGAATATTTTTAATAAAATATTTTCTCTTGTCCAAAATGATTGAGATATTTAATTCATTCTTCTTCTTTTTTTCAAATCTACGTTGATATATTTTTTGATTGGGACGGTGGGAGTAAGAATTTAACTCTAAATTTTTTATTTTACTCTTAATGAAATAACTAATTTAGGTATACGCACCTTGCACGTGTACCTCACTTTAATGGGTTCAAACATTACATTAAATAAGATATTTGTTTAAATAATAAAGATGAATATAATAATTAAATTTAATATCTTTTAAGTATGTAAAGATGGAGAATTTATTTATTAAACCTAATCTTTATCAAAAATATTTTTGAAAATCGATCGACATTCATCTACCATATGTAAATTGCAACAAAACAATACAATGATAGAGACATTAAAATAATACAATTAAATCTAATCTTTACACACAAAAAAAAATCTCAAAGTCGTCCGACACTCATCTACCACCTGTAAACAATAACAAAATAATATGATAATAGAGATATCAAAATAATACAACTAAACTTAACCTTTACATAAAAAAAAATCCTCAAAGCCGACCAATATTTATCTATCACCGGTAAACTGCAACAATATAATACGATAAAAGTGCTATCAAAACAATACAATTAAACTTAAATTTTACACACACAAAAATTTCTCAAAGTCAATTGAAATTTATTTACGAACTGTAAATTACAACAAAATAACAAACTAATAGATATGTTTCCATAATACAATTAAACCTAACTTTTACCTAAAAAAAAAAATTTTAAGCCGACCGACATTCATCTAGCATCTGTAAATTGAAATAAAATAATAAGATAATAAAGATATCAAAACAATACAATTAAACCTAACCTTTACACAAGAAATTCTTCAAAACCAACCAACATTCATCTACGACCTGTAAACTATAAACAAAAAATATAATAGTGATCACAAAGCTTCGATTTTGATCCAACTAACTCTTGTCTGAGCGAAAATTTTTACCCTAAAGAATGATTTTGAATAAAAACAAAGAAGATATATAAATACACACATGTTGAATTCTATTATGCTGACAAAAATAGTGCAGAAGTTGAGAGTTAGAAAATCAAGCATCCACCATCTAAACATGCAATCGAATCAAATTAGATGAGCATTAATCATATTCTCCTAATAGACAAATCAGTTTATTCTCTAGTTTAACGTACATCTCAATATTTATAGAAGTATTTTCTTAATAGAGTCTTATTTTAAGAGTGTTTTTCTAATTGAACAGTTGAAAGGAAAATATTAATTAATTCTCCTACCATATATTTTAGGAGTCTCATATATTTTAGGAAATCTAGTAGAAAGAAAAATAGTAATTAATTCTCCTACCATATATTTTAGGAGTCCCATTGTACCTCACTTTAATGAGTTCAGACATTATATTAAACAGGATATTTGTTTAAACAATAAACATGAATATAATAATTAAATTTAATATCTTTTGAGTATGTAAAGATAGATAATTTATTTATTAAACTTAATCTTTACCAAAAATATTTTTAAAAGTTGATCAACATTCAATCTAATCTTTACACACAAAAAATTTCTTAAAGTCGTCTGACACCCATCTACCACCTGTAAATAATAACAAAATAATACGATAATAGAGATATCAAAATAATACAACTAAACATAACCTTTACATAATTTTTTTTCTCAAAGTCGACCAATATTTATCGATCACCTGTAAACTGTAACAAAATAATATGATAAAAGTGACATCAAAACAATACAATTAAACTCAAATTTTACACACAAAAATTTCTCAAAGCCAATCGAGATTCATCTACGAACTGTAAAATACCACAAAATAACAAACTAATAGAGACATTACGATAATACTATTAAACCCAACCTTTACCTAAAATAAAATTTAAAACCGACCCACATTCATCTAACATCTGCAAATTAAAATAAAACAAAACCCAACCTTTACACAAGAAATTCTTCAAAGTTAACCGACATTCATCTATGACCTGTAAACTATAAGAAAATAATATAATAGTAATCATAAAGCTTCAATTTTGATCCAACTAATTCTTGTCTGAACAAAAATTTTGACCCTAAAAAATAATTTTGAATGAAAATAAGGAAGAGGTAGATATACACACGTGTTGAATTCTATTATGCTGATAAAAACAGTGAAGAAGTTGAGGGTTAGAAAATCAAGCATCCACCAAGCTAGACATGTAATCGAATCAAGTTAGATGAGCAACAATCATATTTTCCCAATAGGCAAATCGGTTTGTTCTCTAGTTTAACATACATCTCAATATTTATAGAAGTATTTTCTTAATAGAGTCCTATTTTAATTGTATTTTTCTAATTGAACAGTAGAAAGAAAAATATTAATTAATTCTCCTACTATATATTTTAGGAAGTCTAGTAGAAGAAAAATATTAATGAATTCTCCTACCATATATTTTACGAGTCTCATATATTTTAGGAAGTCTAGTTAATATAATAACAAATAATTAAATAATAAATTAAAATAATAGTGAAAAGACAGTTTTATCTAAAGAAGAATTTTTAATAAAGGGTAAAAAGTTCAAATCACTTTTCTAAGGGTAACAGTACCTAATTAGTTGCTGAAAATAATTTCGAAGGATCATACAAACAGATTTTGGCATATTACATTTGTTTGATCCGTTGATTGCAAAAATAAATATCTATACATATAACACAACTCAATTACTATAAAAACTTGTTAACTCTATGTTATTCTATGTAATAATTTATTATCAATCCAAATACACAATTAAAAACATAATGATAAAGAAACGAAAAAATTAAAGGACAAAATAACTATTTCTACTTATCTTTTATTTACGTAATGATTTAATCACCACATAGAAAAATTCCTTTTATCAAAGGAGTATTATAAACTAAAAAAGAACTTAATTTTAGACTATTATATAATTTGTATTAGAATATCATCTATTGATTGTCAAAGAGAAAAGCAGACTCCTATTTATAATAAAAAAGACTCTCATGTTAATTTTTATTTAGCAAAAAATTATTTTCAGTGACAGTTTTTTATTTACAAAAATAAGGTAATTTTTATTTTATCAAAAATATAATTTTACGACAGTTGGTCAAAAGTAATAACAGTTTTATTTTTCAAAAGTAAGACAATATATATCAATAGTGAGACAATATAATTGTTACCATAGGTTTTAGTTTGTTAAAAGTAATGGCAACTTTTAAATTTTGCCAAATATACTCCTACGTACAACTTTTAAATTTTTCCAAATGTACTACATTTTTCTTTTGCCAAAAAATAAAGTAATGTTTGTTAAGTCTTATCATATATTTTCTTAAATTATTATTTAATCATATTTATAATATTGTCTCCTAAAATATATGAGATAAAAAATTTAGAGAAGAAATATTCTAAATTGATGCAGCTGATGGTATTTCATAAGCAAACTAGAGATCCATTCTCCCTATCAATGTCTTTTCAGTCGAGTTTGTTGCATCATACTTGTCTTGTGCGGCTTACTTTCTGTGCACACCCAAAGGGTTGCTGCTACGTGTTCCCCCGGTGTCCCCCAAAAAAATATTCTTTTTCACCCCATTCCGCTGGCTGAAAATTAAACGCTATATAATGAAGTAGAGTTCCCCCTTTCTATACATAGTAGTTTGAACTCAAATATATACGTATAACATTAGATTCTCTATAGTAAGTCATATCATATTGCAAATTAATTAAGTTTGCATCTCTTTCGTATTTGCAATGAGTAGTCTCTGTTCAACCAACATGAGTCATTTCCTAAAGGTCTCAAAATTCTGTATGTTTAATCAAGTTCACACCTCATGTACTAAGAGGTCTGGCCTCTTGTTGTGCCATCGTCATTATCATGAAGCCGAGTCGGAGTTGGAGTCGGAGTCCTCGGCATGGGCATCCATAAAATCATGTGAAGCAAATTATGTTCCATTGACACCCATAAGTTTCTTGGAGAGAGCAGCCAATGTTTTCAGTGAAAGAACTTCAGTTATCTATGGCCCTTCTTCTGTCTTATACACTTGGGAACAGACTTATGCTAGGTGTCTCAAGCTTGCTTCTGCTCTTGTTCATCACTTGAGTATTTCTCGTGGGGATGTGGTGAGATTTTTATCTTCAAACTCTCGAATTACGACTTATTCTAATTGAATATTTGAACGCATGATAAAGTGTTCTTGATAGACTAATGTCGGTTCAAATTTGCGTGTGCAATAGCCTCAATAAGTTGTAAAACTGCCTCAAGCTTGTTCCAACCGAGGATGATGTGTATAATTAAAGGATATTTCATATTTATGCGGTTAACTTAATTACTCAACAGATGCTTGAAAATACACACAATAGTTTTTTCAAAATTTGAATCGAAAGTGTCTAATAGCTAAGTCACTCGGAGACTTTACATTCGCAATGCCAAACCTGCGTCGACAAGACATGGGTATAGGTATGGGATGCGTACTTGCTCTGATCAACCGACTGCGGGTAGTTTGACCAAAATCAACAAGGAAAGTTTGGACCGATTTAATGATTTCTGAAATCAAAATAAAAGCTAAAGGTGAAATTAAAGAAAATTGTATAAAAGTGCAATTGAAAAAAATAGAATACCTTGTATATAGAAATTTCTATGCTACTACGTGTTCTTTTATCTCCTATCTGGATTCGCCTCGTGATCAATATTTTCTCCTCAAGTTTTACATAAAATATCTCATTATTTAGGTTTTATAAATCTTTTTTTTTTTAGATATTTGAATTTTTAGTTGAATTCCCACACCCATATCCATACTTGGATCCATATTTCTAAATCTTAAAATTGATATTATAAAGATCAAACATCTAGATCCGCACTCGTATCGAATACTTGCACCCAAATACGAACAACTTTGTCTAATATGTAGAACACTTTATATGTGTTTGATGCTTAGTTAAAACAAGTTGCTTGAGTGCCTAAATGAAATTTATTAATAAATTTTTAAAGTTATTGTCGTATTAAAATTTTCTTTTGCGTCGTTTGAGATGTTCACAATGTTGCATGGCTATGATTTATCTGCGAACTTGCTACTTTACAAATATTGGGAAAAAGCTCACTGCAAAGGCTTAGTGCAACTTTTGTTTCGGTCCTTTTGTTATGGTCTCTCGCAACAAGACTTCAATTATATTCAATGGTATTGTTGAAATTTGTGTTAATTATTTAATGTGGGATGGTAGGTTGTTAACACTATTATTTACAAGAAAAATGAGCTAGATGGGCCTGGCAAGTTTCCAATTAAAAGAAGGGATAAGTGGGTCCCACAAACTTGTCCTAAAAAAAATTAAGTTCCTTGAACAATTGGGTTAGTTGTCTGAACAACTTCTCTCAGTTGTCGAACAACTATGCCTAGTTGTTCAACAACTAGGTGCAGTTGTAGGATAACTGTGTCTAGTTGTTGAACAACTTGCGCAGTTGTTGAACAACTTCGCAAAGTTATCGAATAACTACCAAAATTGTTCTACAACTGGGATAAGTTGTTCGAACGAAAAAATTTTTAAAAAAAAAAACTCAAAAAAAAATTGTACCTCCCACCTAATTTTATAAACTTTGAGTATTCCTACTTAATTGGACAACTTATTTATCTTTTTGAATCGAAAGTACCTTAATTTACAACTAGCCTTCCACCATGTGCGAGCATCGGTCTTTTTGTTGTTGCAGGTCAACAAGAAATTACAATATTTTTCATTCTTATAACTTGAACCTGATATTTCTACTTGAGGGTCGAGGTATCTCAACGATCCATCCTCACTCCACGTGATTACTCTATTCATCCTAATCAGCCTACTTATAGTAACCAAGCTCTCTTCTTTCTTTCTTTTTTTTTTTTTTTTGGAGGATTTTAGAAGCACTGCACATAATGAGAAGCTCTTATAGTTTCTTCAATAACAATGGATGATATTGGTATTGTAACATTAACTTTTAGTTCAACCATACCTTCAGTGCAAAACCCTTTTCAGATGCTCTTAAATATGGATCGGATCCCCTTCATTTTCTTTTCTACTCTTTTGGTTTTCAGTTAACTTTTCTTATCTAATTACGCAGAATATGATCAATTTAAAAATGACACCAACTACTTAAATGATTTGCCATTCTTCTCTGTAGGTAGCAACACTAGCCCCTAATGTGCCAGCAATACAAGAGCTGCATTTTGCGGTACCAATGGCTGGAGCAGTTCTATGTACATTAAACACACGTCTTGATCCAGCTATGATATCAGCACTTCTGATGCATTCAGAAGCAAAGATCATATTTGTGGATCAAGAGTTTCTCCAACTTGCTCAAGAAGCACTTTCTCTTCTTGCTACCAAGAACAAGAAAACAAGACAACCTGATCTTCATATTGTAATAATCTCAGAAAAATCTAACAATATTAGTCCTAACACTTACGAATATGAAAGTCTCCTTGAAAGTGGGCACCAAGAATTTGCTATTAGGTGGCCAATAACAGAGTTTGACCCTATTAGCGTTAACTATACTTCTGGAACAACATCAAGACCCAAAGGAGTTGTTTACAGTCATAGAGGTGCATATCTCAATTCGATTGCTGCATTTTTGCTTCATGAGATGAGCACACTCCCTATTTATCTTTGGACTGTTCCAACATTTCACTGCAATGGATGGTGCCTCATTTGGGGTCTAGCAGCAGTAGGTGGCACTAATGTTTGTCTCAGAAGTGTATCTCCAAGAGAAATATTTGAAAGCATTTCACTGTACAAGGTCACACATATGAGTGGTGCACCTACTGTCTTGAACATGATAGCGAATACGCCGTCGTGTGACCGGAAGCCACTTCCACACAAGGTAAAGATTATGACAGGGGGTTCACCACCACCACCACAAATCATTTCAAGAATGGAGGAACTGGGGTTTGAAGTAAATCATTTATATGGACTAACGGAGACATATGCAGCAGGTACAAGATTAATTTCACGTATGTATGATCATTACTGACAGTAACTATAACTATAACTATGACGACATGAAAAACAGTTTTGTGACTTCACTATCATAGTGGGTAAAGTTCAATTACTGTCGTGTGAAGAAACATTTGGCGACTCCTCCGTTATGTGAATAAAATTCAACGCTAACGTGTGAATTATTAACCCTTCAGGTACATATTGCTTGTGGAAACCTGAGTGGGATTCTTTGCCTTCAGAAGAAAGATTTATTCTGAAAGCCAGACAAGGAGTGCAGCATCTTTGTGTTGAGGAAGTTGATGTAAGAGATTCTATCACCATGAAGAAGGTGCCCACGGATGGTGTAACAATGGGAGAAGTCATGTTCAGAGGGAACACAGTAATGAGTGGATATTTAAAAGATGTAAAAGCAACGGAGGAAGCTTTTAGAGGTGGATGGTTTCATAGTGGTGATCTTGCTGTAAAACATCCTGATGGTTATATAGAGGTTAAGGATCGTTTGAAAGATATCATAATATCTGGTGGAGAAAACATAAGCACTGTTGAGGTGGAAACAGTTTTGTATAGTCATCCAGCAGTTTTTGAGGCAGCAGTAGTGGCTCGACCAGATAAGCTCTGGGGAGAGACACCTTGTGCATTTGTGAAGTTGAAGGAGGGATTTGATGTTGGTTCTCAAGAAATTATCAACTTCTGCAGAAATAATTTGCCTCATTACATGGCACCTCGGACAGTTATATTTCAGGATCTCCCAAAAACTTCGACCGGAAAGATACCGAAATTTATCCTAAGGGAGAAAGCAAAAGCCTTGGGCAGTCTCTTCTGAACAAAATGAAGAAGCCACTTGGCTTGCCTTTTCTGAAGGTTATTTGCTGGCAAATGGTAATAAAACTCATTTGCATCTGTAAGTTTATGCTCCAGCAAGAGAAATGCTCTGTCCATAAATATGGATACCTTGCGATGAGATTGGTATATTACGCTGATAGTTAAAAGAAACTAAACCATCACGTCATTTAAAAAATAATTACAGGTAATCTCTTCCATCATATATAAGTGGAATTAGTAATCTCAAAAACAAATAAAAATAAACAACCTTCTTTAACATGTTAAATTCACTGCTATGGTAACAATTTGATTGAAATGACAGTAAATGTAAGTATAAATATACCAAAAACAAAATAAAATATGGTATCATTCTATTGACTAGGTTGGGTGCTGGGTAGCCAATAAGAACTATACGTGAAGTATGGTTTGGGCTATACATTTCTCTCATGCAAAATTTAAGTCTCTCAAGCTCACATATTTCTATATCTCGAAGTGATAATGAAACGTGAATAATCAAATATTGGAAACGCTCTATAGTCAATATCCGAAAACCCTAAACCTTTATCGTTTCGCCGCCATCGCCATGACTGTCCCAGCCACTGGTCAGCCGGCAGTGGTTGGCCAGTGTTCTCTCTTACATCTACATGAAAATTTTCCATTTTATACCTTTCTAATTCACCTAGAAAACCTGATTTGTTTGTGTAGACATTGAAATTTTGTAGACTCTACAAAAAGAGTTCAATTTTGATTAGAGTTGTTGGGCTACTCTACCTAAATCTAGTTTGATGGCTACTCAACTTAAACCCTAAATTGCGCCTATACAAAGGGGACAAATATCCTTTAAAGACATAGAAATATTTGGATTTGATTTTCATGAAAGAAGGGTTTGTGAATTCTTGATATATTTAATTATCAAGAAGAGAGGAATATCCATGAATTTCTGAGATATTGGAGATATTGAAAATCTTGATACCTTAATCCCATGAATTTATTGGGACTTTGGAGACGTATATAAGATTAAGGATAGTACTCCAAAAACTTTAACAAAATTTGAATTCTTCTTGAAGAGTCTCACAAATTTTAGAACTCTAACAGAAATTGAATTCTTCTTGTAGATTCCACAAATTTTTGATGTCTACAAATGCCCCTTACTTCAAGGCTCATCGGTGTGTTGACTTGATGAAACTCAAAGACAAGTCTTGAAGTACCCATAGAACTTCCATCTTTACGTCTTGCGACTACAGATTTGCATATATGATTTACAGATTTACATATATGGTTTATGAAAAAAGAGATGAAGGGCCCACTAGCTCATGCCAGTTTAATTTCAACATAATTTAATTCATGGAAAATAAACTTCAACCACAAATAAAAATATGAAGAAACAACAATTTTATTGATAAATGATGTGGGTACAAATCTGTTCTTTCCTTGATTTTTCTCTCTTGATTTTCACCGTAATTCGAGGGCTGTCAGTAGCATATTTCTCAAACAAAGGCATATTTAAATTTGATATGAATTTCTCCGTAATTCGAGGGCTCTCTCGATTTTCACCGTAATTCGAAGGCCGTCAGTATCGTATTTCTCGAACATAGGCATATTTGAATTTGATATGAATTTTTTCGTAATTCGAGGGCCGACGCATTTCTCGAACATAGGAATATTTGGATTTGATCTCAATGAAAGGAGGGTTTATGGATCTTCTTGATATATTTGATTATTAAGAAGAGCGGGTTTTGATCTCTTTATGAATATCCCATGAATTTCTAAGATATTGGAGATATTGAAGATCTTGATCTCTTTATGAATTATCGCATGAATTTATTGGGACCTTGGAGATGTATATAATGATACGGGAATTTCTAGCTCGAGACCTTTCACACGAAGACAAGCACGTGAGTTGCAACGACTCCAAGCCTTGTTCACATTCTTGGCCATGTGTGAGGCCCTTGTGAGCCCATCTAAGGGCCTATATTTAATAAAATGTAAAGAGGCCCACCAAGACACTCCAAACCCACCCACTTAAATGCCAAGGGTAATTTGGTCTTTGTCCCTCCTTTCTAAGTGACTAAGCCATGTAATGGGGCTAGTCTTGCTTTAGTTCATTCCTATTATTCAAGAAACAAAGACTTGTAAATTTTTACTTCTCTTTCTCATCATTTGGAGAGGCCAAAACCAAATTCTCACTAGTAGAGTGATACTAGTGTTGTATCTTGGGTAGAAACTAGGTTCTTGAGGTTCTTTGAGTTCCTCTTGGTCCAAGTAAGAACTTGGTATTGATATTTATTAGTCTTAGGGTCCTTTCTCTTGTTAGGGTTCTTAGATTTATGAATATTGTGTGTCAAGTTTCTATCTCTTTCTTTGTAAATCTTGTTAACATTGTGTTGTTGAATATAAAAGTCTAGTGAAGCCGTGTGGAGCTCTTTCGATTCACTAGCAATATTGTCTTTGTTGTTCTTGTTGTTAAACTCACTTTTCTAATTCAAACAAGTGTTGCAAGCCTAGTGAAGCCGTGTGTGGCCATTTTCGATTCACTAGCACTTTGTTGTTCATCGTGTTGTTCTTGTGTTGGTTGGAATCTCTTGATACACACTTAGCATTGTATTAGTATATAGACGTAATTTAGGGTTTATGATAGAGTAGTCTCCAAAAACTCTAACAAAATTTGGATTCTTCTTGAAGAGTCCCGCAAATTTTAGAAATCTAACAGAAATTAAATTCTTCTTATAGTGTCCAAAATTTTTTTATGTCTACAGACAATATCGTATAACAATGGTGTTTCTAGGATTGGATGAACAGAGGAGGAGGTACAAAAGATAAACGTGATGGAGAACTTGCCATTTGATGTGGCTGGGAGGTTTTTGTACGGATGGACTGAATTGGAAAATCTTAGAATTTAAATTTCAAAATAATGCAATGTGAAGGGAGATTGAAAAATCGAATTGTTGAGAAATAGACATATCTTTATGAGGTTTAACCTAATGGAGGACTATGCGAATATGATGGATATGAACATATATTACGTAGTTTCTACAAATACTGTAGCCAATCAAATGAGACCTTTGATTTATGATATTAAGTTTAAACCTGAGGAGGAAACTATACTCAGGCTATAGCTTGAATATCTTTTGCTAATCTTTTACCCATCTTTTTTGTTAAAGAGTCTTTGTTTTCACTTGCTTTGGCAATGGGTAAGCCAATTCATCTTGACTTGACCACTATTAACAAAATCAGACCAAGTTGTACAAGGGTGAAGGTTCAAGAAGATTTGGCAGTAGATTTACCAAGTCATGAAGAGTTGGAAGTAGTAAATAGCAACATTAATGAAACAAGACCATCCAGATTAAATATGATATATTACCTAAGTATTGCAAGACTTGTAAACTTCAAGGACATAATGAATCTGAATGTAGAATTTTACATCCAGAATTAAGAATTCAATTTAAGTATGATAATTAAGAAGGAGAAAAGGATTTTAAGGAGGATAATAATGACTTTCCAAGAAAAGAGCACGCTAAAGAGAAAGGCCCAAGGCTAGAAAACGGAACCCTAGAAACAGGAGATTCAAATTGAAAAGAGATTCAGACAAATTTTTAAGTGATACTATTGTATCTCTTCTTAATAAATCCATTACTATTGGAATACATTTGACACTCTATTAAGGTTCTTCATGATATTGTTTCTTATGGGATAATAGATACAGGACTACAGAAAAGTATGCAGAAAGATGTAGCTAAAATAGAAGACAAATAAGAAATGGAATACTAGCATAATGTCAAGTTTCGAAGGATGTAGGTTTATCCTAGAGGTTCATACAGAAGGGAAAAGGGCAAGGGAAAAGTTGATAATGGTAATCCTACAGGGTGGTTCCTATCAAAAGTATCAACGCAAGTACTAAATGAATCTAAAAACATTATTTTGGAATATTAAATTTGTGATATCCAGTTATTTCATAGTGTTAAGTCCTTCATTTTGATGATTGATAATTCATATCTTGGGACCTATTCTTTAGAGCCCTTGTTGTAATGACAAAGACCCTCTGCATATTAGGGAACAAGTTGAGATCACTGATCGTTGTCACTGTCAACAGTCAAGCTGACACAAAGTACAAAAGTTGGTGAAAAGTTGTTGTCACTTTTTTACTTAAACCAATAAGATTGCTTCTAGATTTTTGTTATTTCAAGATATATATTGCTCATTTTCCTCAATAAGAAAACCAACACTTCCATATACTTATAATTAAATATCTTTCCAAAGTGTTGCAAACTAATGGATGGAACTGTAATAGGAAACTTGTTGTTCATCGTGTTTATCTCTATTTCCTTGTTATAGTTAAGTCTTTGTAATCTATACTTAAATGCTTGCCTACGTTTGCTTATGAGTGTGGTAGGTGTTGTGGTGTAATCAGTTTATTGTAATCATCTGGAGTTAGGTGACTCTCCAATCTAGAGTTATCTTGAAGAGTCCAATTAGAGTTAGCTGAAGGTGTTGTCAGCTAGAGTTAGCTGGGTTGAGAAGCAGTAGAGTCACTGCTTGGGTTTCCTTATAATAGAGTTATTGCTAGTAAATGAAGGATTAAGAGGATAATCATTGGAATCTGTATTCAAGAGGTTTCTTGAATATTGTGGAGCTTGAAATCCCGGAGGCAGGTCGTGGTTTTTATCCTTTGAGCAAGGAGTTTTCACGTAAAATTATGTGTTTTTACTTTTCTGTATTCTTGCACTTATCACTTTACTTATCTTCTATTTCTTGTTGCGTGTGTGATTTTGGGAATAGTTCCCTGAATCGAGAAACAACCTACCCCAACCCTTCATTTGGTATTAGAGTTGGACTTTCTTATAAAGGCTAACACCTTGTAAGGATCCTGAGCAGAGAAATGACAGCTCCTCCAAGTTAAGAAGAAGGCAAGTCTACCACCGGGCTCCTAAGGTTGTTCAATGATAAATATTATGGGTGGTGGAAAACAAGGATTCACAACTTCATTATGGCTGAAGGTTGCGAGCTCTGGAATGTCATAGAGGATGGTCCTTTCTTTTCCACCAGATTAGTGAAAGTTGGTGATGTGACCACACAAGTTCCTAAAACCAAGAAGGAGTTTGATGACACAGATAAAAAGAAGATAGAAAAGAATTACAAGGCTAAGAATATTCTTGTCTGTGTTATTGGTATTGATGAGTACAGTAGGATCTCAGGCTGTCAAACTACCAAAGAAATCTGGGATTATCTGCAGACAACCCATGAAGGAACTACTCAGGTTAAACAGTCTAAGGTGGATCTGCTGACTAATCAGTATGAGACATTCACCATGCAGGAAAATGAATCAATCAAGGAGATGCACACAAGGTTTACTGCTATCACCAATGAGTCGTACTATTTAGGTGAAATAATTCCAACTAACAAACAGTTGACAAAGTTCTTGAGCATAGTACCTAAGAGATGACAGATCAAGGTGAACACAATTATTGAGGCCAAGGATCTAAATAAGATGGCCATGAATGAGCTTATTGGGTATCTTCAAACATATAAGATGTTGAAGAAACTTGGGAAGCTAAAAGATGAGACCAAGGTAGAGAAGAATCTAACTCTGAAGGTTACCAAGGACAATCTAAGTGCAGGGAGATAAAGAGATTACTTACATTGCTTGGTATGTTATCAAGGCTTTGAAGAAATCTGGTGCATTCCTCAGGAAAAGAGAGTCCAACAGATATACCACATAAGAGAAAGCAAATGATACATGTCACAAGTGTGGTAAACCTAGACACTACGTCAGGGACCGTTCTATGCATATGATAGAATATAAAGAATATGCCAAGCAGAGTAGTGAAAAGGCAAGAGGTAGTAAACAGGTTCAAGAAAGCTATAGCAGAAAAGCTGAAGCTGATAGAGTAGTTGTGTAAGTTATAGCTGTCCGGAGTGATATTCAGTTAAATCATGATGAATATGAACAATATAAAAATGTCTCCATGATAGTGATAAAGGATGATGCACAAATGTATGGTTCCCTATTTGCCCTGATCGCAAACTCAGGTGTAGATGAAGATGATAAAGTAACACTTCTAGACATCAAAGAAAACCTCTTATACTTTTCTCTTGCTGAGTTGAAGTCTCTTGCTGATGTATTGATTGATATTGTCATCGATCTCACGAAATATAAAGAGTGTTTAAGATAAATCTTGAAAAGTGTGAAGAAGAAGCTGTTGTGTTGAATGCACTAGTAACTGAACTTCAGGACACTAGTTGTGGAATAAAAGCTACTTTTATACACATACGAAAGCCACAGACCAATTTTTTCTTTTATTGAGAAGATGCGAAAAATAGAGTTTTTATTCTCTTCGCACGCCTATGTAGCTTCTGAAAGATATTAATTTTTTTTTTTTAAATTATTTCTCTTTAGTAAAAAAAGTGAAAATAATAATATTTGACTATAAGAATTAGAAAATTTGTTTTGCAAAAGTGAAAACACAACAATATTTAATTTATTTTCACTCCTATTTATCTCACAAAATTACAAAAACAACTTCAATTATATCATTGTCAAACATAACATCTAATTCTAACTTAGTCCCTGTTTGGCCATGAAAACATAGTTTTTCGGAGTTGAAATTGAAGTTGAAGTTTGATCATAAATATAAATTAAAGTTGTTTTTGAAATTTTATGAGACATAGAAACGAAAAAAGTGAAAACAAGTTTTTTCTTGTTTTCACTTTTCCAAAATATAAATCCAAATTGTATTTAAAATTTTCATGACCAACACAATAATTTTAATTTTTTTCACTAAAATAAAATAATATTCCGAAATTGAGTGAAGAAATACTGATGATGGCCAAACAACGGCTACTTAAACAACAACTTCAATTTTTTTTTTATTTTCATGATCAAATAGATATTTATTTAAAAAATTTCAACTTTAAAATAAAAAGTGACCCGGCCCCCTCGCCCTTCCCACCAAAAGAAAAGAAGAGAAAAGACAGAATCTAGGGTTTAAGAAACGCCCATTTTGTTGCAGGGTTTAAGAACTCTGATTTTGAGCTACTGTCTGCTACTGTCTTCCTCCTCATACTCTCTGCAAAGGTACAATTTCATAGCCATGAATTACAGATTCCAGAACCTTCTAGGTGCTCCATATAAAGGCGGCAATGCTTTAGTGGTAAACAACTCTCTTCTTATCTCCCCCGTCGGTAACCGTGTTTCAATCACCGACCTAATCAAATCCGAAACTGTTACATTGCCATCACAATCCTCCACCAATCTCCGCCGTATCGCCGCTTCTCCAGACGGTCTATTCCTCCTCGCTATCGACGAAAACAACCGTTGCCAATTCATCAACCTTCCCCGCCGCGCCGTGCTCCATCGCATCACGTTCAAACATCCCGTTGCGGATGCTAAGTTTAGCCCTAATGGAAAATTCATTGCTGTTGCTGCTGGTAAGCTCTTGCAAATTTGGCGGTCGCCGGGTTTTAGAAAAGAGTTCTTCCCGTTTGAGTTGATTAGGACGTTTACTGATTGTAATGATGGAATTACGTCGTTAGATTGGAGCCCTGATTCGGATTATTTGTTGGCGGGATCGAAGGATTTAACCGCTAGGCTTTTTTGTTTGAAAAAATCGACTAAGTATAGCAAGCCGTTTTTGTTTTTAGGACATAGGGATGTAGTTGTAGGTGTTTTCTTTGGAACTGATAAGAAAACTAATAAGGTTTGTAAAGTGTACACGGTATCGCGAGATGGCGCTATTTTTACCTGGGTATGCAGTGAAATGGATGGAGATTTTGGTGAACCAGAATCACCAGGTACACCAGAGCAAGGACAAGGAAACAATGAAGAAGGTGGTAGTGATAAAAGGGTTAAAAAAAGAAAGAATTTTGATGGGAAAGATGGTGCGCTGGACCTGGAAGATAGGTTTCAGTTGCACAAACTGAAATGGGAGTTGATAAAGAAAGACTTCTTCATGCAAGATAAAGCAAAGACAGCAGCTTGTGATTATCATAGGGGTCTTGATATGGTAGTAGTTGGTTTTTCTAATGGCGTTTTTGGTCTTTATCAAATGCCTGATTTTGTGTGCATTCAGTCAATGTCCAAATCGAGTAGGAAGATAACTACTGCTGTTTTTAATGATCTTGGTAATTGGGTGACAATCGGATGTGCAAGGCTTGGACAGTTGCTTGTATGGGAGTGGAAGTCAGAGACTTCAATACTGAAGCAGCAGGGACATTATTATGATGTAAACTGCGTTGCATATTCACCAGATTCTCAGCTCTTGGCCACCGGAGCAGACGACAACAAAATTAAGGTAAGAGGATTTGGATTTGCTTTTATCTAAAGTGTAAACTAGTATATGTAAATTGAGTAAAGCTTTCAGAAGTAGTAACTAGGAACCACGTTCAGTGAGGCAAAACTTGGAAATTTGCATCTATTTTGGTTTTGCTAAGGACACCATATTTATAAGCTTGTGTAGAGTTCAATGCATCAAATTACTAAATCTGCTGTTTCTTACAGGTGATAATGTTAAATTGTATGCCTCCTTTTTCTATGTAATAATTGCCACTTCTCCTAAAAGAAAATCCCATTTTTCTCCACCTTCGGTTTCAGTTAACATTAGTATTCACTAAAGCAGAAAAATTCATTGTCTATGTTTTGCAGGTCTGGACTGTTTCATCCGGTTTCTGCTTTGTAACTTTTCCTGAGCACACAAATGCAGTTACTGCTCTTCATTTCTTGCCTCGCAACTGTCTCTTAAGTGCCTCTTTGGATGGGACAGTTCGCGCGTGGGATCTTTTCAGATATAGAAACTTTAAAACTTTTACTACCCCTACATCTAAGCAATTTGTTTCTTTAGCTTCTGATCAGAGTGGTGAAGTGATATGTGCTGGAACCCTTGACTCATTTGAGGTACTGCAGTTCTGATTGTATTTTGACCATATCTTGTACCATCATTTGTTGTTAAATGACTATAATATTAAATTGTGCTTCTTTGTTGATACAACTATACTATCTTTGCTCTTCGTCATAGATTTTTGTCTGGTCAATGAAGACGGGCAGATTGCTAGACGTTCTTAGCGGTCACGAGGGTCCTGTTCATGGGCTAGTATTTTCTCCGACTAATGTGAGTCTTTATCTAATCTTAAGATTCCGGGAATAATTTTGGTCAGTTTTTCTCCCTATTTTCGGTCCTCTACACTGCGGTTGGCAATATTTTTTTTATGCACCATAAATTAATACAGTTTAATTATTTTGTAAAGCTTGGTTAACTTTTTCTTGTTTTCCATAGGCTACTTTGGCTTCCTCATCATGGGACAAAACTGTTCGCCTGTGGGATGTTTTTGAAGGAAAAGGAGCAGTTGAAACATTTCCTCACACTCATGATGTCCTCACAGTTGTTTATCGTCCTGATGGCAAGCAGCTGGCATGTAGCACCCTGGATGGACATATTCATTTCTGGGATCCAATTGAGGGTTTGCTGATGTACACAATTGAAGGCCGACGGGATATCGCGGGTGGACGTCTCATGACTGATCGTCGATCAGCAGCTAACTCGACGTCTGGGAAGTGCTTCACAACCTTGTGTTATTCAGCTGATGGGAGCTATATATTAGCTGGTGGAAATAGTAAATATATTTGCATGTATGATGTTGCTGATCAGGTTTGTGGCTTCTTTCGATGCTACATATTATTGCTTAAGAATGCTGGTATTACATATAATGTGTGCTCTTGATGAATTATTATATTCTCTCTGAATTAGTAATATGCTTTTATGTGACACAAAAAAAGAAATAACTTCTATTGATCGACTTCATTCTCTCCTTCAAATTAGCTAGAACAATTACAGGGTGTTAAATGTGCAAATTGAATTAAGTTTGATTTGGTAGTGAGTTAGTGTCTTCGTCATCTCGTAAGTAGGTTTAATTCGAACTTGAACCCAAAAGTTTGTAAATTCTTTGAATATATGTTGCTCTTTGTGGGTATTGGTGTTTTATTAAAATGTACCCTAGTGTACATTACTTGTTACTATTTCTCACAATGGACTTGGTAATTAGTTAAAGAAGGCTGAAAGCAGAAAATATGTTTTTGTAGAATGAAGGAAATGGGTGAATGATAAAATAAAAAGAGACGGATCTCTCTAGAGAAGCTTCATATCACAACACTCTTTACTCCCTGATAAAAATAAATAAATCACAGCACTCTTTCCTTAGCTGAAATGCCATTGAATTGGTATCCTCAATCCATTGTTTCTGCTCTTTCATTCACCCAATACTTAAGTGTATTTTGACTTTCTATGAGATGACACTCATCAGGTTACAGTAGAATATTGTTGTACTGAAGTATGATATTATTGATTAATGATAAATTCATCACACACGGTTGAACAAATGCCTAATTAATTGATAGAAAGTGAAGTAAATGATACACAAAAGTCAGTACCTCCTGTAATCTGGGGTTTCTTTATCAGTATCCCCTGCTTCAACTAGATATGCAAACAAGTAGATAATTCCCCTTGGTATCATTTTGGTGGTGCTCCCAAATAATGAATAAGAGCTCTTTTGAAAGCTGTTCTTTATGCAATGCTTCCAAATATTGATTCGGTGTACATGGCACTATTGCCTAATATATTTTCTTATAAAAAAGGCAGACTGTCCGATGTATAGCCCGATTAGGGAAAAAATACATGGTTGGTCTTTGAAACATGCATTTCTCTGATTGTCATGTGATGTATTTTAAGTTGGATTCTTACAGTCTACTTCGTTTATTGTATCTCCTACATGCTCAATCCTAGAAATTGTGAATAAGTGCAAAACATGAAGGGCTCGTTTGGTATGAGGGATAAGGGATAATTAATCCCGGGATTAATTTAGGGTTCCCTTGTTTGGTTGGGATAAAATCACGCGATAACTTATTCCGGGATTGTTGTGTTTTTTCACACATTGAGGGTGGAATAACTATCTCAGGATAAGTTATCTCGGGATAATTTGTTCCCCAACCAAACGAGCCCGAACAGTGTTGGCTGCTTTTATAAATCCTGCACTCGAGGAGCTTAATTCTTCCACGTATTTGAGCTACTGCTGAATAGTTATGCAGGTGGAATGCTGCTCCTTTCTTCCCAGGGGAAATTCTGGGGTTTGTAATTATTTGGTGGACTGGTGAATGAGTTTTACTGGTACTCCTGATCAACTTAAAACACATCTTAGCTCTTGTTAGATTTACATTATTGTATAATTAACAGCAATGACCTCACTTGTAGAAGTTGGTATGTTTGTTCGTGGAAAAATAGTCTTTGTATTCATCATAATGTCCAGAGTAATGCAACGCCTGTTCTTCACATATTTGCTCTGAAATCAGAAAGCTTGAGAATCATCATAATGTTCTGATTGTTGATAGTTTTTGTACAACTACCAATAGCTTTCTCCCTATATTAGTGATTAGAGATGGATGGAATCTTTCCTTATTTGGTCCCACTGTTTTCTTGCTGATTTGGTATTTTTTTGTGTTAGGTGTTGCTGCGTCGCTTCCAGATAACCCACAATCTTTCCTTGGATGGGGTGCTGGACGTTTTGAACTCCAAAAACATGACAGAGAGTGGTCCGCTCAATCTGATTGATGATGATAATAGTGACACTGAAGAAGGTGTTGATAAGCAAGTAACAAATAAATTGGGATATGACTTGCCTGGGTCATTGCCCAACCATGGAAGACCAATTATTCGAACAAAGTGCTTGAGAATTGCCCCGACCGGCAGGAGTTGGGCAGCTGCAACTACGGAGGGAGTCTTGATTTATTCTATGGATGAGTCTTTTATCTTTGACCCCACTGATCTAGACGTAGATGTTACTCCAGAAGTAAGTCTCTGTTTAAAATTAAGTTTTGAAACCCAGAAATTGGCTATGGAATAAGATTGAAGGAAGTAATTTAAAGATTTCTTGTTTCTAGACTTTCCCAAATTTTTACATCATGGCATGTGTGCATAGACACATCTCCATTACACTTACGTATGTACTTTGCTTTACAGGTCATTGATGCAGCACTAAAGGAAAATCAGTCTAGTCGAGCATTGATTCTTAGCTTACGTTTAAATGAAGATAGTTTGATCAAGAAGTGCATTTTTGGTGTCAGTCCTGTAGATATACCAGCTGTAGCATCCTCAGTCCCTTTTAAATATATTCAGAGATTGGTTGAGGCATTAGCATATCTGCTGGAGAACTGCCAACATTTGGAGTTTATTCTCGAATGGTGTCAGGTTTCCTATCAAATACAAACTCCTCTTTGCTATTTCTTTCCTTGACAAGTGGTGTTGTACACATTTGTCAGTTTTTAATCCTTTTGCCTGTCTGATAGGAACTTTGCAAAATCCATGGGTATTCTATTCAACAGAATTCCAGAAAATTGTATCCTGCTCTAAAATCCTTAGAGAAGGCGCATACCAGGTTGAATCAAGATTTGGCTGATACGTGCAACTCTAATTTATATCGACTCCAATATTTGTGCTCTGCAAGTCCTGCAAAGTGACAGTTCTCTTTGCACTGTTGCTCTTTGGTAAGCTCTTTCTAGGATTTTTGCTTTTGTTCATCAACTAGTATAGGACTACTTATGAGATTTGTTTTTACGAAGTACTATAGCTTTAGAAACCTAAATCTTGCGAATGCTCCCTAGTTTCAGGATATTTCAATTAGCTTGCATATGGTTATTCGGTTGTAACAATTGGATCACGCTTCCAAGAGTGAAGCAACACGAAGACAAACCAGTTCCACTCTATCGTCTTATACTGCAGACAGCTGCATTTACTTGAGTCGGTACTTGGGGCTAACAATTCTTCAACATTCATTAGCTATTGCAAAACCAAGCTTCAGACAATGGGAGGATTACTCAACCGTGAACAATTCCAGATGGTAATACTTCTGTCCATGTCTTAAAAGATGGTCTCTGTTATTACCGGGCTTGCCAAAGCAGGCTAATGTTTTTACTTGTTAATTTTTGTTTTTGTTAGAAATGGTAAGTTTTGGGCATGTATTTGTACCCCATTTTTGTTTCAAGTTTAGGATTTGGAATGAGTCATTATATACTAGATTAGGATACCTCTTGAAAGGCGCAAGTTAATCCAAAATTTTAATTATGCATTCTCTTTTAAAACGTCATTAATTTTATGTTGATTCCAAATTTGGAGTCTATAAGTTATACACTAGAGGGACAATTAGATGTGTGGGACAAAGTGAGATATTCCATGATTAAATATATTGTGTTTGATTGGTGATATTAATTTATTTTATTTTAATATAAATTTTATTTCAAATTTAATCCATTTTAATAATTTAACACTGATCTTCTATATTTTTTAAATTTGAGCGGTACAAAATTCAAAGCAAATATATCTGTTGACATATGGGGATCATTGTAACGAATTTTATCAGCGAAACAATATGCAATAATCAAATCTAAAATCAAAGCGTACAAACAATTAGTGTCTTCAATAAAAACTATAGTATTACAAAAATTATATCATCGTAGGGATGTTGCTCTTGATAATTTTTTTTAAAAGATAATCTTAGTATTTTTGTTCGAAAGTGTTTTAATACGTATTAAAATTTAAAATTTAGACCTCATGTTTCAGATCACTAAATCACACCTTCATGTGTTCATAGAAATGTTACACCCATCAAACATTATTGTTTCATGAATCTTTTTTAGTATTTGACCAAAAAAAAAGTCTTTTTTAGTAAGGTATTTTTAGTGTTGAAACAACAACAACATACCCAGAAGTAGTTTTAGTGTTACGTATTTTATAAATGATAGAAAAATTAAAAATCGTAGTCTTCTATTCATTTTGTAGGTGGTCAATAAATTTTAGTAATTTTTATTCTTTTGAACCGATTTTCACATATAATTTTTTTTATTTTTACTTGTCACATTTTAACGTGTGGTATCTATCATAACAATAGTAATAGACATGATTATTTTACTTCACTGCTCTATTAATCGATGTTGTCAAGAGCGACAACTAAAAATGGAGGGAGGGGGCCTTTTAATCCTTCACAGTTTACGGCCTTTAAATCCTCTTAAGACAAGTACCAATATAATTCTGTTCAAATTAAAAAAAAAAAAAAAAAAAACCTACTACCCAAGAAAAAAAAAAATCCTAGATTTAATCCCCTGGAATCGAACCCATCCGAACTTTCTTACATTTGTCCACCAAAACAAACACCTCCTCGAAGTTTCTCGAACAAACTAAATCACACCGCCCCATTCCCCCCTCCCCCTTTAAATCATTCTGCTTTATCGCTCCTCTCCCAACAAATTCAAATCAATTAGTACTTGTCATCTATTTTCATTAAGGCATTTTCACAAACAGTTTGTAAATGGAAGAAGACGGTACCGTCACAGTCTACAGTGGCAGCGCCATTACCGATACGAAGAAGAATCCATTTTCTCTCAAAGTCGGAATCGCTCAAATGCTCCGTGGTGGAGCAATTGCGGAGGTCACCAACGTTAATCAAGCAAAAATTGCCGAATCTGCCGGCGCTTGCTGTATTGTAGTTTCGGAGCCTAAAGGACCCGGAATCTCACGTATGGCTGACCCGTCGATAATCAAAGAGATCAAGCAATCCGTTACCATTCCTGTTATGGCGAAAGCCCGTGTCGGTCATTTCGTTGAAGCACAGATCCTTGAAGCTATTGGTGTTGATTATATTGACGAGAGCGAGATTTTAGCCCTTGCAGACGAAGACCATTTTGTGAACAAACACAATTTCAGGGCGCCGTTTGTGTGCGGGTGCCGCGATCTTGGAGAAGCGTTGAGGAGAGTTAGAGAAGGCGCGGCGATGGTGAGGACACAAGGAGATCTATTAGGTAGGGGTAATATTGTTGATACAGTTCGTAATGTGAGGAAAGTGATGGGAGATATTAGGGTTCTATCGAACATGGATGATGATGAGGTGTTTACTTTTTCCAAGAAGATCGCTGCGCCTTATGATATCGTTGCCCAAACGAAGCAGATGGGTAGGCTTCCGGTGGTGCATTTTGCTGCTGGTGGAATTGTTACCCCTGCTGATGCCGCGCTGATGATGCAGCTCGGTTGTGACGGTGTGTTTATTGGATCGGATATATTTAATTGCTCGGATCCGTATAAGAAAGTAAGGGCGATTGTGCAGGCTGTTAGGAATTACAACGATCCTCATATATTGGCCGCGGCGAGTAGTGGCTTGGACGAAGCAATGGGTGGGTTAAATCTGAATGAGAATCGCGTTGAGCGATTTGTTAGTGCAGATACTTATTGATGAAATGAAGCTGAGCCTGTTTTTTTTTTGGTCTGTTGTTGAATTGTAGTATTATGTATTTTGGAGTTAATGTATGTGTGAACAAGGTTGTATTTTCTTGGTTTGGTTTTGCAATAACATGATGATGATGAGTTAACACACCGAGTCTCGTCTTATGCTTTGTTTACATGGTTGTGGCACCGGAAAAAATGGCCACATTGACTTGAAATGATTCTGGTTATTACATTGTGGGGGCACTGATCAAATTTGTTTTAGTTATTGTTTTACATGTAATAATGAATACAGAGACAACAGATGACCAAATCCAATCTAGTCAATTCTTGCATTTGGATGTATTTGCTGAATAATTGCTCTTGTAATGAGTGAGTGATATTTTCTCTTTCGACTTAATGGTGCACATTAAAGAGAACTACTTTGGTCTTGTTTTATAATGCAGTTTCAGATTGGACATTTGTATGGTCATTGTCATTGTTCCTGTAAAGGAACCTGAGGGCAGTTTCATAGGCAGTGAATATAACCCCATTCGTTATGAATGCTCTGCCAACTGTAGTTCCCATGCCTCGCCATAGCACATTGTATCCCTCTTTTCTTACACTTTGCCTGAAGCAATCAGCAATACCGCGATATTTTGATGATTTAGACTCTGATTGAGCTTGGAGTCTGGTTTTAACAACATCTATGGGGTAGCAGCTTATCCAGCTAACAGTCCCTGCAAGACCACCTGCTAAGAGCATTGTTTGGAAGCTTTCGTGTCCATTCTTTCGACAACCAGGGTGAAGTTGTTCCTTAGTATACTCGTATACCCAGAAATATAGGCCGTGAGAGTGTGAATCTCTGAGGACAGTAACGGTTAGTCCACGATAGATTCCTATCCAACCTTCCTGTCTGAATATTCGTCTTGTGACATCTATTGGACCCTTTAAAATAGTTGATGGATTGTTGCATTGTTTGGTTTTGTTTTGCAATTGAAGTTGGATTTTCACCAATTCTACTGGGCTCATAATTAGGCTCTGAATTGCTCCTGCTGCAGTGCCACTCAAAGCTACTGCTTTGTATGAAGGTGGGTTGCTTGCTGGAATATTCTTGTCAAAAGCCCGCGATAGCGTTGCGTAGGTCTGAAATACCATGGCATTCTGCAACAGGGAGGAAACTAGTGTTTTCATATTGTAGCAATGAAGACATTCAACATGATACAATAATTTCTAGAAATCAAATTCATTTTCCCCCAATGTTATAGAACTCTTGCTCATATGTTCTTTTATGATTTCAATGTTACCTTCATTCTTTGGTTAGCCTTGTTAAACAGTTAATTTGGATTCAATCCCAGGATAGGAGACATGAAAGTTATGTCTAAAGCCAGAGCACCCAACTATGCTTTTGTTCTCTGGGTGTTTTTGTATATATTTTATCATTTTTTTTACTGTTTCTTATATAATTATACCTCTTCTACGTCGAGTTTAGTGGGTGCTCGAGCACCCGAAAGTTGCACGTCGGTCCGCCCATGGGTTCATCCCCCTTCTATGGGAAATTATACTATTGTTATACGGTCAAAATTTTTTTTATGTATATATAGTAGATGTTGAACCCCCTTCGATTAGTCCGTATGTTTACTTCTGAACCCTCTCAATGAAAATTCTAGATCCGCCACTAGGTGTACATTTATCTATTCAACCTCATAAATCAATGAAAATCCTGGCTCCGCTACTGGGCTTACATTTATCTATTCAACCTCATAAATCATCGCGATAACTGAAAATCATATCCATATTCTGTAACGAAAATTCATGTAAATATACTATAGGAATACAATAATGACCTGAAGGGTGACGGAGACTAGAGGTGCAGCCATGCCCCTATAGAGAGACAAGGGACCTTCCGTGGCGACTACATGGCGAAAAACGTTGAAAGCAGAACCACACCTAGAATTTTGCTGGCGAACTCTGATGCTGTCGAGCGGATAACCAGAAATGAGACCAGCAATTCCTCCAAATCCACCAGCCACAAATTCTTTACCCCAACTACTTGCAAGAAACTCTGGCAAAAAATCCATGCCCCCTTCATCCCCAAAGCAAAAATACTTTATGTTTTCCTTGTACAAGAACCAACATGTGTTTTGCCAATTTTGCTACTCCATAAGAAACAATCTTTGCTTTGATATTTGTGACATAAAAATATGCATTGCATGTTTCTGTTTGGTAGTTAAAGAAATGAGGAAGTGTGCACGGCCTTGAATCTCTTAAAAATGTGGGATCACTGCAAGCTAATTTTTCATTTAGTGCCACCAATGGTGTTTTTTGTTGGTCCTTTTTCTTAGGAAGTCCACTATATACCACGTGCACCCAATCAATGCTTGCAGTTACTAATGATCTAATGGGTTGATTTGAGTAATGAATCAACTCATAAAAGGTGCCAGGTGTCAAATGAATGGATTGAATCAAATTTGGAAAATAAAAAAGGATCAAATTAGAAAGGCGTTATGACCTAATTTGTCCAAAGTCCGCTTGTTTAAGGTGTCTAAATCAAATTTTAATATGTGTCCTTAAATATATACTCACAACAAAAATATTCTTACGTACCATTCTTTCTTCCCGTAGTAATATTACAATTTATAAAAAAAAAAGATTAATTTTAATTAATAAGATTTTAGTCATTTATTTGCAATGCATTCTTTTGAATATTATTGTAAAACCTTTATTTATTTAATAAGAAGATTTGAGTTATTTAAATCAAAGTTCTAAAATACTTTTGGTAAAAGTAGATTTCTTTCCTTTTTTTTATTTAGATTTTGTAACTTTTATTTTTATAATCTTTAGTATTATTTTAAGTGAAACTAAAATTATAAAATTTATATTAATTTTTTCGACGCCTCAAAATTTTGGAGGCCTCAAACAAACGTTGTACTAGCCTTAGCCAGTGGCGGAGCCACAACCACCCTTCGTCGGAAAAAAGCTAGAGAAGCATAGTCCAATGGTTAAGAGTGTGCATTTCCGCATTAACAACCAGGGTTCGAACCTTGATAAGTGCAACTATGAGCGCCCTTAACCAAAACCTTAACCAAAAGTCTGGCGCCGCCACTGGCATCAGCCACCGCTGTGCTTGAGTCGAGATGTGTCTAATAGCGGGTCATGACCCAATTTCTCTCCGTCTTCCAAATTTACATAAATTCCAATTTCTAAATTTGGATTGCAATTTTAACCCGTTGAGTTACTACTCTATTTTAAACACGTTAAAGGGGTCATAATATAACCAGTTTCTAAATGTGTTCCATTGTAATATTCCACAAACTCATAAAAATGTAGACTGCATGAGGCAAATCCCGTGGATGAGGTCGACCGAAAAAGCGTGTAGGAGGTTTGTTTGCATGCGTCTAACTTCTTTAACGCAGCATAATTTGGACAAGCAAAAAGGAACAGGAAACATCCATTTGATTGTCTATTCTGTAGGGCAAGACTTGTTACAATTACTTACATATATGAGTTCTGAGTTCAGTTACATTTGATACTCTGAATCTTCGTTTGCATTCACACTAAGTGTTATAAAATATGTTCCTGGCGACTTCTAAAAATTGTGTTGACAGTATAATCTGAAAAGGCTTTAACAAGCTTACTTTCTTTTGCTAACAACTCACACTTAATAAAGTAAAATACAGATGAAGGAGACAAGCAGAAGTCTTATTTTGTTTCATAAGGGAGATTGCATATTACCTTGTGACAATTTTGAGGTGTACAACGACGATGCAAGTCATCTCGCTACCATATCTGAAATTGATAGCCCATTTATGGAACAATGTCCAACATTTTCATGAGTTTCAGTCTCTGCCATAACCGTTCCAATGAAGAATGCTGGTTGCCTGGGGACCGGTAGTTGCAGGCTATCATTTGTGAGCATCATAACCACACTTGACATGGATGGCCTGTCCATTGGATTGGCTTGAACACAGAGCAATCCTACATGAATGCATCTCATTACCTCGTTCATTGGTGTCGATTCATTTAACAATACAGGTTCTGTTAGTTCTTCAAAGACTCTACCTGCTTTCCACAATTCCCATGCCTGAGACAAATTTGAGCATAGCAAGTACAAAATTTCCTTGTTCAACTCAGGGATAATACCAGGGCGGATCCAGAAGAATGTAAACTTGACAGGTTGAACATCTAAAGTTTTTTCAGCACAAAACCCGTTTATTGAAATTTGTTGAGATTTTAGTAATTTTCACACATATACATCAATTTTTAATGAGAGAAACTTACATATCCAACGAGGTTTAGTGGGCGTTCTAAGTGATAGCAGCTGTTATTTCTTTTACCACTCAAAATCTCGAGTACTAGAACTCCAAAACTGAATATGTCTGTCTTCGTCGACACAATGCCATTCATGGCATATTCTGGAGACATATAGCCACTGAAAAGGAAGCGACTCAGTAAATGAAAAAGCACGACTCCATGAATCATCATTGTTAGCAAATTGTATCTGTTAGGAATTACTGGGTACCAACAATCCGCTCCGTGTTACCTTCAAATTCTTGCCTCCCAAATATCCTGGCCAAACCAAACTCTGAGATTTTGGGGTTCATATTGTCATCTAGCAAGATATTGCTGGCTTTTAGATCTCTGTGAATCACCCTCAGCCTTGAATACTTGTGGAGATAAAGTAATCCTTGAACAACTCCTTCAATAGTGTTCAAACGAGTATTCCATTTTAGTGAAATGCTAGAAACTGTTCGATCAAAATGGAAAGAGGTATTAGTTATCAAATAAGATTACTTCAGCAAATTAAGAATGAAATTTGAAATCCATACCAAAAAGGAAGAAATCTAAGCTTTTGTTTGTCATGTATTCATAAACTAATATCTTCTCTTCCCCTTCAATGCAACATCCTAAAAGCTTAACAAGATTAGTGTGCTGGAGTTTAGCAATCAGCATAATTTCATTTTGGAACTCAACCAATCCTTGCCCTGAACTTCTTGAAAGTCTCTTTATGGCTATCTCTTGCCCGTCGAGCAACATCCCCTGAAATTTTGGCTATTAGCAAATCTAAAAATCAGCTTTATCCAAAAAGCTTTTTAACTTTTACCTTATAAACGGGTCCATAACCGCCTTCCCCTAGATTATTGGTCGACGAGAAATTGTTTGTGGGCATGTTTATAGTTTCAAGGCTGAAAATTTGTATATCATGCCTGAACTTCTTGCTATAGCAGTCTGCTTGTTATTGTACTGTCCAGAAACGCCCTGACCTCCTAGCTCGTTTAAAACATTCTCCATTTCTTCTCTGACTTTGCCTGGGTGACAAATGCAAAGTTGAAGATTTCAGAGACAAGTATCACATTGGACTAGTGTTAGAGCGAATGTATTGCTCACCTCTTGCTCTGAGTTTTCTTTGTATCAGACATAATAAGGAGCAAATGGAAGCAAACACCATTAGGGACACAGCTATTGTCAGCCATATCCACCATTTTCGCTTCCCATCTGTCAAACAGATTGTAAATAGATGCTTTTGATAACATTCAACAGAATTTCCTTGGAATACACTATGATAATTGGTACTCTAGAAATCCAAAATCATAGTACCCTCTAAATCAAAGATATTATGTGGTGTGGTTAAGCATTTGAACGAGCGCATTTTTAAATGAAGATTGAAGATGACACTCCATCAAATGAAAGTAATGCAGATCGGTGATATTAGTGCGGTACCCCCCCAAATCAATTTATCTCGACTGGATAAATTAATCCTAATATGTGTTGAAACGCTGTTAGAACGTGTCTTTTGATGCAAGGAAAAGAAAACACAAGTTTTTTCAAGTCTGTAACTCTATTGAATAATTTAGGGCTCAAGCATTACCTTTTCTTGTAAGAAAGAAAACACCTCTCCCTAGACCATTTTGTACTGTCTCAAACCTCTCGCCGTTCCCCCAAATTTCACAGCCAGTTCCGGTGTCACTATCGACTGAGGCATAGGCAACACACCAGCAATTATTCTCACACTTGGCCTTGCAATCTGAGAGGCTCATGGGATAGTTCTCATCAAATTTAAAGCCTTTTTCAAACATGTGAACTTGTCTAAGCTCAAACCAATATTTTTTAGCTACCCTACACTAGGGCAATACCTGTTTCACGCAGCCAGCATCGGGAATCGCATTACTACAATTACCAAACTTTGCATTTCCTTCAAAACGATCCTGAATTAATCCAGATGGACTCATAGTGTATCCACTGATACCATTAGCAGTATATATAAAGTATTCCTCATCCTCGTTTGACACATAATTAAAATCAAATTGTCCGGTAGGCCAAGGGCCACTCTTCCAATAGACATTGACCATCCACAAGATTATCAGCTGATTTGTACCATTAGGGTCAAGACCAAAGGTAAAAGACCCTGAAGCAGGTACTTGATCATTTACCCATGAAGTCAATGACCACTTATGCGCAGTTCTCAAGTTAATCCCAAGCTTCATTCCAGGAAGAAGTGTATCGGTTGGATAATCAAAGCTTTGCCATAGTACTCGATTAACAGAGCCATAGGTGTCCAGTTCCCCCAGCACAAAGTTACCATTATCAAGCAGTACAGCAGTTAAGTTAGTTGTTGGAGTAGCACTAAACAAAATAACGTTTCCTTCACTATGAGAAATCATTAAGCTGCCATCAGGAGTTACCATAAGAATTCCACATGTATCAGTTATAGGATCATCTCTGTTAGCTATCCAGACAGCCATTTCATCTCGTCCTCCATTAACATCAGAGTACGTATCAAGACGTAAAATATTCCCAACGGTTTCTTGACTTGCCGAGACTGAAAAATTGCATTTTGAAGGATGTATTTTCCGAGACCAACTGTTGATAATCAGTTAGATTTTGTCCCTTCGAGATTGATCTGTCAACAAGGTCTGCGGGTAAAAAGTGATCGAATACCACAAGGATGAAAATGATCCAAATTTTGTAGGTAGCCATGCAAAACAAAGAAAAAAATATAAGCTACACTTGAATGATTACAGATGCACAGTTCTAATCTACACAGGAACTAATAGAAGTCAAAATGGAAATATCAAAACAGGGACAGCATGCGTGGACTTTGAAGTCTTTTGTTGACCTGCTTTTTTCTATGCATGCTTAAAATTCCACACAGACCTCCCTTTTTAGTGGAAAATTCCTAAGTTGCACGCAGCCGCGTACTGTTCACTTTCGATATCATACTCGTCTCGAATGTGTTCGGTTCAATTGGTGTGAATGAAAAATAAAATGTTTCTTAGAAGGGACACACTTTTTCGAATAGACAGATATGACTGTTCAGAAAGAATACACCTTTCCGGTGAACTATTGCCACCTTTCAAACGGAGCATTTAATGGCTATATAAACCTGCATTTTTCTACAAGTTTAGTACGAATTTTCTGCACTTGAAAACATTTCTTTTCTTCCAAAATACTCTGAGTGATTTCGAAGAGAATTCGATCGTTTGAGGTACCATTACTATCGAATTGTTAAGCCATTTTATCTTGGAAGGAAAATTCCGCAACCTCGGGTACTTGAGGAAATTATTTTCTTAAGTATACTTCGTGAATTTGGAGGACTTGACTTTTTCTGCTTCATCTAATTTTCTTTAAAATACTGAAAACACACTTCTTTGAAAGATCGTTTTTGATCTTGTGTTGAAGATGTTGGAAACTTCATAAGTGTTCTTCATTTATTCTTGAACTTGTGTTGAAGTTATTTTGCCAAAATACAGATTTTTGTGTACCGAAAACAACAGGATTCTCCAATATAAACCAATTTTGAAGCATCTAACACACACCCATTAACATTTCGAAGTGTCTGGGAAACAAAATTCTTGTATATCCACCTGATTAATTACCAAGAATATTCAAATTCCAACTGACTGGGTCGTTGTGTTGTTCACCACCCTTGATATACTCCATCAAATCAAGGGCGCTAAATCACCACCCTTTATTTACTCCATGATAGTGTAACATTTCGAACAGATTTTCATCTTACACTACCATGTCATTTAGAAGGTAATTTGTCACGACCCGAGTCGAGGCCCTGGCCGCGATGGGTATCCCGAACCATGAAGGTCTGAGAAACCCCTTAGCATACTATCATAAGCATAATTTCACATGTTGTAATTATACAAGATAGCAGTAAGCTTCTTGTTTATTCAACAATGGAGGAAGTATAGAGTCTGATAGTGTTTGTAGAAGAAGGAGAGGAAGAGAACTGAGAGAAGAAGAAGATGAGAGAGAAGAGTAACTGCTTGTATTGAATGAATAGAACAATGTACATTGTTATGTATATATACTAGCTTGTGATATGCCTAACTAACTCAGCTAGCCGTTAACTACTTTGTAACTAACTATTAGAACAGTTATAACTGAAAGTTGGAACCAAGTCTCTGTTTGAGTTCACTACTTCTTCAATGTCTTCAACACTCCCCCTCAAGCTAGGAAGGTGTGAAGATGTCACAGATTCCTAGCTTGGTATTGAGATGAGTTTGTTGTGCTCTTGTCAGTCTTTTAGTCAGCATATCTGCAGGTTGATCTTGAGTAGCAATGCAGTGTGTCTAGATCATTCCTTTGACTATTTTTTCCCTTATAAATAAACAATCAATATCAATATGTTTTGTCCTCTCATGATATATTGGATTAGCAGCTATTTGTATTGCAGACTTGCTATCACTGAACACATCCACAGGTAGCATTGCTTCACTTCTAATTTCCTTCATCAGACCTAGAATCCATACTAGTTCAGCTGTCACTGCTGCAAGACTTCTGAACTCTGCCTCAGCTGAGCTCTTAGAAACAGTGTTTTGTTTCTTTGATTTCCAGGATACTACTGACTCTTCAATCTTCACAAAGTAACCAGTTACAGACCTTCTAGTTTGAGGGAAAGCTGCCCAGTCTGCATCACAGTAGGCACTCACTTTATTATTTGAACCACTAGACAACAACACACCTTGACCTGGTTGTCCTTTCACATACTTTACTACTCTGAGTGTTGCCTCCATGTGTGATCTTTTAGGATCTTGAAGAAACTGACTGAGTGTTTGAACACAAAAGGCTATGTCTGGCCTTGTCATAGTTAGGTACAACAGCTTTCCAATCAATTTTTTATAAGAACCTTGGTTTGCTGGTGGATCCTTAGTAGTCTTTCCATGCTTAACATGCTCATCAAACTGTCTAGTTGTTAGCTTGGTATTGTAGTCCATAGGAGTAGATGCAGGCTTGGCTGTTGTTAAGCCTAGCTCAGATAGTAACTCTAAAGCATATTTTATTTGATGCATCAGTATTTCTTTGTCAGACCCTGCAAATTCTGATTCCTAGGAAGTATCTCAGCTCACCTAGATCCTTCAACTTGAAGTTTTGGTGTAGAATTATCTTGGTCTCTTCTATCAGCTTTACACCATCTTTTATGATCAACATGTCAGCAACATATACTAGTACAAGAATGACGCCTTCCGTTGTCTTTCTGATATACAAGGATGGATCATACTAACTCTGAATGAAGTGAGATCTTACCAAAACCTCTGATAGCTTGGTGTTCCATTGCCTTGGTGCTTGCTTAAAACCATATAAGGATTTGAGTAGTCTACATACTGCATTCTCCCCCTGACTAGAAAATCCTTAAGGTAGATCCATGCACACTTCATCATAAAGATCACTATTTAGGAAAGCATTGTAGACATCCATTTGTTGGATACACCAGTGATTTCTAGCTGCTGCAGCAAGTACAGTTCTTACTGTCTTCATCTTCACTACTGGAGAAAATGTTTCTTGGTAATCAATGCCTTCTCTTTGTCCATAACCCTTTGCTACTAGTTTTGCTTTAAACCTCTCAACTTCACCTGAGGCCTTATACTTCACTTTATATATCCATCTGCAACCAATAGCCTTCTTTCCTTTAGGCAAGGTAACAACCTTCCAGGTGTTGTTAGAATTCAATGCTTCTATTTCATTCTTCATTGCTTCCACCCATCTAGGGTCTTTGCAGGCTTCAGAGTAGTTTGTAGGCTCAGCAACACATGAAGTGTTCATCACATAGCTCTTGTATGACTGAGAAAGTCTATCATAAGACACATGATATCATTGCAATAGCATGAGGTACCTTCCTTGTGTTTTTGGAATCAAAGTCATTCATCCATGCAGGTGACTTTCTTTCTCTTGTTGACTTTCTTTGATCTTGAGATGCAACTGGTTGAGATGCAGCTTGTGTAGTGGTAGGAATGCTCTGGAGTTGTTGCTCTTGCTGAGTAGCCTCTTGACTTCTACTTGACCTCCTTTGGTATACCTTTGTTATGGACTGTCTGGGAGTGGGTTCCCTTGGTGGTAGCTGCTCTTGCTGACTGTCTGAGGCAGTAGTCCTTTGGGATAAGACCTGTATAGGAATCTGCATGACTCCAGTAGTTATTGGATACTGATCTTCTAAAGGGAACACATGTTGAGGTGCCTGAGGCTGCTTCTTGAGTTCCTTAAAAGGAAATATATCTTCCCTGAATGACACATCTCTATGTATAGAAAAAATGTTAGTAGATAAATCATATAGAACATATCCCTTCTGAGTGCTAGAGTACCCCATCATGATGCATGTCTTTGTTCTAGACATGAGCTTATCATGTTCATTCAGTACTTTGGCATAGCACATGTATCCCATTACTCTGAGATAATCATAATTTGGTTGCTTACCATACAATTTTTCATAAGGACTCACAAGCTGAATGACTGGACTAGGCAACCTATTGATGATATATACTACAGTTAGAACACAAAAACCCCAGAACCTTATTGGAATTTCAGCCTGAAATCTGATAGCTCTTGTCACTTCTAGGATGTGTTTGTGTTTTCTCTCAGCAACACCATTTTACTGAGGAGAATATGGACATATAGTTTGATGAACTATGCCATGTTCCAGGAACAACTCTTTACATATTGAGTTGACAAACTCAGTACCATTATCAGTCCTCACTACTTTGATAGCCTTGTCAAACTGAGTTTTGAAATATACAAGAGAGTGTTGAATCTGAACACACATCATACTTAAGTTTTATCAGAAATATCCAAGTATACCTTGAAAAATCATCAACCACTGTTAGAAAATATCTATTTCCATTCATAGTTGGTACTTTGTAAGGTCCCCAAACACCCATGTGTACAAGATCAAAACAACATGTACTTTGACTGTTAGTAGACAGAAAAGGTAACCTAGTTTGTTTAGCACTAGGACAGATACTACATTGCTTTATTCTATCTTCTATTACTTGAACTTCTTGAGATATAACTCTTTTCAACACACTGGTTGATGCATGTCCCAACCTTTGATACCACAAATCTACTTCAGTTTGAGTTCTTTCTATAGCTGGTTTACTAGATGTTTTAGTTGCTATTGCAACCTCTTTTCTTCACTGATCTCTAAGCACATATAGTCCTCCATCAAGCTTACCAATCCCCCTCACCTTTCCAGTACAAAGATCCTGAAAAACACAGAAATCAGGAAAGAAATTCACTGAGCAATTTTACTCCTTAATTACTTATGACACTGATAGAAGGCTATATGTAAACTGTGGAATGTGATAGACATCTGTGATGTTATTTCCTTCTGACAAGCAACTAGTTCCCACATGAGTGACCATTGTAGTGTCACCATTTGGTAGATATACCTTCTTTATTTTTTCTAACTCTGTAACACTCTTGTTAAGTAACAAGTCTGAGTTTCCAGCCATATGGTTAGTAGCACCAGTATCTATAATCGATATCTGAGAATCAAAGGAGGCTAGACAAGCAGAAATACCTGCACTTGTTATATTTGCAGACTCACAAGGTGTGTTGACGGAGTTTTTTTTGTTGATCATTTGTAAGATTTGACCATATTATTCCTTATGAATGCAACATTTACCATCTGAATCAACTGCTCTAGTTGACTATCAGACACTAGAGACTGTCCTGCATCCTTAGTAGACCACTTCTGCATAGAATGAGAGTATTGACTTGCACACTGATCATAGCCACCCTGATCCATTGAAGACACATTGTAAGCTATGTTGTTCCCTTTATGTTTGAACTTCTTCTTGGCTTTGTAATCTTGAGGATAGCCTACTATCTTCCAGCAGTTTTCCTTAGAGTGCCCCTTCAGTTTACAGAAATCACATTGCAGATTGAAATTTTTCTTGAACTTCTGATTGTTGTTTCCAAGTAGACCATTTCTTGCATACATGGCTATCTCAAGGTTTTTGGCATTAACTGTAGGATTTATTCCCAAGATTCCAGCCTGACTTGTAATAGATTTTTGACTTTCATCACTTATGATCATTGTATAAGCTTGGTTTACATTTGGGAGAGGGGTCATAAGCAAGATTTGACTTCTTTCTTGTGTATAAGTCTCATTCAGGCCCATAAGAAACTGAAACAGTTTTGATTTCTTACATTCACACCTAGGTGCAGGCACAAGAGCCTCAAATTCTTCCCACAAATCCTTTAGTTTTGAGAAATACATAGACACTGAAGCAGTTCCTTGAGATAATGTGGCTATATCTTTGTGCAGATTAAAGGTTCTTGCCCCATCAACTTTGTTAAACCGTTCAGATAGCTCATTCCAAACTACACTAGCTACAGATGCATACATGATTCCACCAAGTAACTCTTTAGAAACTGAATTCATGATCCAAGAAAGTACAATTGCATTGACTTTTTCCCAATGACTACTCAACTCATTTGAGAACTTATCTTTAGAGCATGTTCCATCTACCATGCCCAATTTATTTCTCCCTAATAAGGCTATACGCATGGATATAAACCAGGCTGAAAAGTTCTCAATTCCTATCACTTGAAAAGAGATGATTTGTATGTCACTTACATCAGAAGGGCTGGGAAAGAGTGGATGATTGTAGTCCAATGAATTGGGAGTAGCTCTGCTTGTTTCAGCCACATTCACAGGTACAGTTTGATTATCCATTGCAGTAGCTCTATAATCCTTGATTGCAGACTTATTGATCTTGATTCAATCTGCTAGAATCGACCTTGCTCTACTAGTATTCTAGTGAGTAATGGCTTTGATACCATGCAATTATACAAGATAGCAGTAAGCTTCTTGTTTATTCAACAATGGAGGAAGTACAGAGTTTGATAGTGTTTGTAGAAGAAGGGAAGAAAGAGAACTGAGAGAAGAAGAAGATGAGAGAGAAGAGTAACTGTTTGTATTGAATGAATAGAACAATGTACATTGTTATGTATATATACTAGCTTGTGATATGCCTAACTAACTCAACTAGCCGTTAACTACTTTGTAACTAACTATTAGAACAGTAATAACTGAAAGCTGGAACCAAGTCTACTTTGTTTTTTGTTTGAGTTCACTACTTCTTCAATGTCTTCAACACATGTAATGCGGAAGATATAATGAAGTTCAAGAAATCTCATAATCAAAATCTTGAAATCAAGTCATACCAAAAACATTTGTGAAAATATTAAAGTAGATTTTTTGGAATCATAGATAACTAGTTAAGTTTCTAGAATATTCTAGTTTAGTATTTAGGATAATCAACTTGAAGAAATATCTAGATATTTTAGGTAATTTAAAGTAGAAGAATCTAGAAAAGGATAGTGTAGTCTATTTGATATTTGTATTTAGGAAAAATCTAGATATTAGAGGGTGCTACATATTTGATGGAGATATTTGTGGAAGAGCATAGGTGTGCTGATATTTGAGGGAGATATTTGTGGAAGAGCATAAAACACTCTAGATTTGTAGTATCTAGAATCTCTCAACCAACACAAGTATAAATGGGGAATGACATTCGGCATTTGTAATCAACCCAAAAACAATCCAATTAAAGAAGTCTTCTTTCTTAACTAAGCTTCTCTTTCGTAACTTCCTCTTCTTTAGTTGAATCATCTGATCTTAGTTAACCTCTTCTTTGGTTGAATCTTCTGATCTTATTAATCACTCCATCTTTGAAAGACTAGTTACAATTACTTACATATATGAGTTCTGAATTCAGTTACATTTGATACTCTGAATCTTCATTTGCATTCACACTAAGTGTTATACAATATGTTGCTGGCGACCTCTAAAAATTGTGCAGACAGTATAATCTGAAAAGGCTTTAACAAGCTTACTTTCTCTTGCTAACAACTCACACTTAATAAATTCCAGATGAAGGATACAAACAGTAGTCTTTATTTTGTTTCATAAGGGAGATTACATATTCCCTTTTGACAATTTTGAGGAGTACAACGACGAAAGTCATCTCGCTACCATATCTGATATTGATAGTCCATTTGGGGAACTATGTCCAACTTTTTCGTGAGTTTCGGTCTCTGCCAAAGCTGTTTCAATGAAGAATGCTGGTTGCTTGGGGACGGGAAGTTGCAGGCTATCATTTGTGAGCATCATAACCACACTTGACATGGATGGCCTGTCCATTGGATTGGCTTGAACACAGAGCAATCCTACATGAATGCATCTCATTACCTCGTTCATTGGCGTCGATTCATTTAACAATACAGGTTCTGTTAGTTCTTCAAGGACTCTGCCTGCTTTCCACAATTCCCATGCCTGAGACAAATTTGAGCATAGCAAGTACAAAATAACCTTGTTCAACTCAGGGATAATACCAGGGCGGATCCAGAAGAATGTAAACTTGACAGCTTGAACATCTAAAGTTTTTTCAGCGCAAAACTCATTGTACATTAGAATTATGGTTTCAGATTTTTGAAATTTGTTGAGATTTTAGTAATTTTCACATATATATAGCTATGTTTATTATCGAAAGTATTAGTTTCAGTTGAACAAATTAAACAAATACTCCATCCACCTACGGATCATGCTATATGATTTTTAATGAGAGAAACTTACATATCCAATGAGGTTTAGTGGGCGTTCTAAATGATAGCAGCTGTTGTTTCTTTTACCACTCAAAATCTCGAGTACTAGAACTCCAAAACTGAATATGTCTGTCTTCGTTGACACAATGCCATTCATGGCATATTCTGGAGACATATAGCCACTGAAAAGGAAGAAACTAGGATATGAGAACACGACTCAATGGATCACTATCGTTAGCTAATTATATCTGTTAGGACTTACTATGTACCAACAATTCGCTCCGTGTTAGCTTCAAATTCTTGCCTCCCAAATATCCTGGCCAAACCAAAGTCTGAGATTTTGGGGTTCATTTTGTCATCAAGCAAGATATTGCTGGCTTTTAGATCTCTGTGAACCACCCTCAGCCTTGAATACTTGTGGAGATAAAGTAGTCCTTGAGCAACTCCTTCGATAATATTCAAACGGATATTCCATTTTAGTGAATCTTTTCTGCTAGGATCTGTCCAATGAAAATGGGAAGGGTGCTAGTTATCAAGTAAGATTAATTCAGCAATTTAGGCATGAAACTGGAAATCCATACCAAATAAGAAGAAATCTAAGCTTTTGTTCATCATGTATTCATAAACTAATATCTTCTCTTCCCCTTCAATGCAACACCCTAAAAGCCTAACAAGATTTGTGTGCTGGAGTTTAGCAATCAGCATAATTTCATTTTGGAACTCTACCAATCCTTGCCCTGAACTTCTTGAAAGTCTCTTTATGGCTATCTCTTGCCCGTCGAGAAACATCCCCTGAAATATTGGTTACTTAGCAAATCTAAGAATCAGCTATAGCCAAAAGCTTTTTAACTTTTACCTTATAAACGGGTCCATAGCCACCCTCTCCCAACTTATTGGCAGACGAAAAATTGTTTGTGGCCGTGTTTATAGTTTCAAGGCTGAAAATTTGTATATCATGCCTGAACTTCTTGCTGAGTCTAGAAGTCTTCTTGTTATTGTACTGGCCAGAATTGGCCTGAGGACCTCCATATAACACTTTCTCCATTTCTTCTCTGACTTTGCCTGGGTGACAAATGCAAAGTTGAAGATTTCAGAGACAAGGTAGTGTCACATTGGACTAGCGATAGAGTGAATGTATTGCTCACCTCTTGCTCTGAGTTTTCTTTGTATCAGACATAATAAGGAGCAAATGAAAGCAAATACCATTAGGGACACCGCTACCGTCAGCCATATCCACCATTTTCGCTTCCCATCTGTCAAAAATTAGAAGCCAATGCTTTTGATAAACATCCCACAGAAACTTGCTGGGAATACACTATGATGATATCATAATTCTCGATACTCCAACAACAACAACATACCCAGTGATTACAGAGGTGAATTTAGGATTTAACCACAACCAAGAGGTTAATAAAACTTTTACAAACTCATCTCCTCCACTAGACCAACCACACACTTTGTTTATGGGTTTCCAACTTATTATTCTTACATATTTACTAGATTTCTCTATATAAATATTAGTTCTGCATGGAAGTTACTGGGTTCCGGGAACCCCCACCCGGCACCCTGGATCCGCCCCTGCCAGTGAATTCCCACCAAGTGGGGGGTCTGGGGAAGGTAAAGTGCACGCAGTCTATACCACTACCTCAGATGAAGTAGAGAGGTTGTTTTCGAAATTTTAATAGCCTCCAAATCAAGACTCTGTTTGGTAGTTGCACATTTGCAAGAGAGCATTTTTGAAAAGAAGATGACACTGTACGAAATTAAATCCTCTAATTCTATATAACTCTATTGAATAATTTTGGTCTCACAAATTACCTTTTCTTGTAAGAAAGAAAACACCTCTGGCTAGACTGTTTGTTGATGTCATAAAACTCGTGTTGTTTCCCCAAATTTGACAGCCAACTCCGTAGTCACTATCGACTGAGGCATAGGCAACACATGAGCAATCATTCTCACATTTGGCCTTGCAATCTGAGAGACTCAAGGTATAGTTCTCATCGAATTTAAAGCTGTCTCCAAAGATGAAAACTTGTCTAAGCTCAAACCAATATTTTTTAGCTGCCCTGCACTGGGGCAATATCTGTTTCACGCAGCCAGCATTTGGATCCTCATTGCTGCAATCACCAAACTCTACATTTCCACCAAAACCATCCTCAATTAATCCAGATGGACTCATAGTGTACCTTCCATCGAAAGAATCAGCAGTAAAATTAAAGTACTTCTCATCCTCATTTGACACATATTTAAAAGCAAGATGTCTGAAAGGCCAAGGGCCACTCTTCCAATAGACCTTGTCCATCCACAAGATTATCAGCTGATTCGTACCATTAGGGTCAAGACCAAAGGTAAAAGACCCTGAAGCAGGTAACTGATCATTTACCCATGAAGTCAATGACCATTCATGCCCAGTTCGCAAGTTGATCCCAAGCTTCATTCCTGGCAGAAGTGTATCGGTTGGATAATCAAAGCTTTGCCATAGCGTTTGCTTAACAGAGCCGTTGGGATTCAGTTCCCTCAGCACAAAATTACCATTATCGAGCAGTACAGCAGTTAAATTAGTTGCTGCTGTTGGAGTAGCACTAAGCAAAATAACCTTTCCTTCACCATGAGAAATCACTAATCTCCCATCAGGAGCAATCATAAGACTTCCAGATGTATCGGTTATAGGATCGTCTCTATTAGCTATCCACAGAGCCTTGTGATCTACTCCTCCATTAATAACGTTATTGTACGTATCAAGATTTTCCCGAGCATAAAATATACCCAAGTAACGGTTTCTTGACTTGCTGGGACTGAAAAATTGCATTTTGAAGAATATATTTTCCAAGACCAATCGTTGATAATCAGATAGATTTTGTCCCTTCAAGATTGAGCTGTCAGCAAGGTCTGCGGGTAAAAAGTGATAGGATACCATAAGGATAAAAATGATCCAAATTTGGTAGTTAGCCATGATGTTTTTTTCCTGCAGCTCTGTAAGCTACACCAAAATGATTACTGCTGCATATTTCTAAGGAGTCAAAACGGAAATACCAAAACAAGGACAGCATGCCCTTGACTTTGCTGTCTTTCGTTGACCTGGTTTTTTCTATGTATGCTTAAAATTCCACACAGGCCTACTTTTTTAGTGGAAAATTTCTAAGTTGCTGGACTCTTCACTTACTATGCCGTACCCGCGTCAGATTCTCCTAGTCCTCAATCAATGGCACATCTGAATTGGCCGAAACTCACTCTGTCTGCGCGGGGCCACTTTGCCAACTGACGTTACCTGCGCATTCGTGTCTCTCAGTGTGGTTAATGCATCCAAAGACTTTTCCATTGCCTGACCCGTGCCTCCTTGAGACGATGGTCGGAGTTTACAAGCTGCTTTGATAGAAACAGGTTAAATATGCTCAATTTTTGAAGAATCCGACACGCACCCGTTAACATTTTGAAGAGTGAGAGCAGCAAAATTCTTGTATATCCACCCTGATTAATTACCAAGAATCTTCAAATCCCAGTTGACTGGGTCATTGTGCTGTTCACCACCCTTGATTTGCTCCAAAAATAACAGATTTTCATGACTTTTAACTTTTGTATACTCGCACAGGACAAACATCTTAGACTTAGAAGGTAATACAAGTAACCCTTTAGGATAAGTAAAACCAATAACCTGAAAAAAATAAGGCAACTAATTTCCTACATCAAACTAAATTGCACTGATATTGTAAACATTTCTCGATGTAAATCATATTCTTTTGTGGATATAAATCATAGGCAAGTTCCCCTTTTGTTTATTTAAAAGAGATGACTTGAGGCTCTTTTTCAGTAAAACCATCAGCTTGGGTTCTTCCCTCTTGTTAAAGAAAGAGTGTTTCAAGTTTTTTCAGCTCAATTTTACAGTCCCTCAAATCTCTTCTCATCTTGGTGGACATACTACTTAGAGTCCTCCACATTTGGCCACCAGAGGTGCGTCTGATTGGTCCTCTTGTACTAGGAGAAGTCTCTCAATGTTGTAACGACCGAATCGATTATCTGATACTAGAAGATAATAGTAGAAAAAAATAGAAAAATCTAGCTCATTATCTATTTGTTTCCTTGCAAGATTTCCGAATGATTCTTTTTTAAGATTATTACTAATAAAATAAACTCACAGTTGGGTGAATGCAGTAGTAGTGTTGTTACAGATTTTGAAGGATTTGTTAAGAGAGAGAGGTAATGAATATTCAGGTCCACAGACACTCTTCATGAAACTTAACAAGCCTATACCTTCTTCATCATACAGTTGAATCGTCAAGGGCCCAATTAGCTCTAACAGCCCAATCCAAATTAGATTTCAAAAGGGCCCAATTAGCCCTAACAGCCCACTTAAGGATGATTATTTTTCAGTTATATAGAGTCAAAAAAACGATGAGTGAACGTTATGTCTAATGTTATACATTTTTGACCACCGATATGAATTTTAGGCAGCTCATCGACCATCGACAAAAAGAGTGACCAAATTCACATCACTTGGAAATGCTTAAAGTTGACAGCTTTAGCTAATTGATGGGACAGTGTTTTGTTATATTTGTACCATCTTCAATTTGTGTGTATTTGTTTCTTTAAAAACTAATCTTATAGAGAACTCGATCAGGTCAACAACTTTGTGAACCTTATGGACAAAATTACGTGGCCAAATCCACTAAGAATGTTTCATTTCTTTCACCTAGAGTTAACCAATTCCTGATGCATTATTGCCTTTGGCTTGATTACAGTAATTTTTATAAAAAAACAAACAAATGTCGCTATATTTGTTAGAGTGGATAAAAGTCACCCATTGGCTGGAGAATGGACTAGTTATTTGCTTATATGGACTTGAGTAATCCTCACATCTTGAGCTAGCTTTTGAGATTGAAGTAGGTTCAAGATTCATTCGTGACAATACTTTTATTTATCTCCAAAAACAATCCAGGTGAAACTGGTTTAACCTCTCCATTAATTCCCATTGGCCCACTTCAATATTTAGTAATAGGAGAAATAACAAATTCAACTAATATTATTTCTTTCAAGTATTAGTTGTATATATTTGTAATTCACTAACTCGAATAATTCACATCACATTGATGGACCTTTCCATGAAGATGACTAACTTCTAGATATATTTTGTATTTTAATGAACAGTATTCAATCTTATAGGGCTTTTCAGATATATTTTGTATTTTAATAAACAGTATTCAATCTTATAGGGTTGTTTAGTATATATGGAATAAGGATAATAATCTCAGGATATGATTTGAGATTATCTTTATCACATGTTTGGTTTAAAATTGGGTATTAGCTAATTATAGGAAAATTTTTATACTAAAAATGGTGGAATTAGCTATTATTTATATAGAAGATGGGATAGTTAATCTCATAGTATAACAACCTAATATTACATTGTATATATTTTGTAATATACTAAAACTATGTCCAATATTCATAACAGAAGACTGGTATTGATATAATATGAGGTCATACACGAAATATATTTTTCCCGTTTATTAACATTTCAGGGATCTAACAAAATCAACTTCAATTTTTATTTGTCTGAAAAGGTAATCAATTTTTTCCTTTTCCTCTACTTTTCTTCATAAAAAAAAGAATGGAAAAAAAAAAAAGGCTTGCAAGGATTTTGGAATTTGCATTCACAAAGAATCTCATTCCTTTTTTAGTTTATTTTTTAATCTATTTATCCTGTGGAGATAGATGATTCTCTGTTACTTATTATAATCTCAAAGCATGTGGTTTGGTTAGGTCGATATCAATGCATTATTAGCAATCAATTAGAAGGAAACGACATTATATTAAGTAGAAAATGATTGTGCTAATTAGATGGAGAAGAGGGCACGTTGCATGGATGTTGCTTTGCATTATATTAAGGGGAACCAACATAATTCACATGGGTGGCCAATAGGTCAATGGTGTCTCTAAAAGCCCAATTAGAGATATTAGTTTCTTTTTTTAATTTCTCCATCGAGATTAGTAATGCATGGATTATTTTAAGTGTTTGATTCATTGTGTTAAAGTTAGATATACCATATATTGGGTTTGGATTAAAATTCTACAAATATCATTTTTACAAATATGCCTTAGATCTTTTTATGGAATTATTATTTCATTTGATCTACTGACAAATGGTCCATTGTTTGCAGCAAGGGGCTGTATCAAAGTATTTCTTGTTCCCATAGCTTCAACTGGCCCTCCAAATCTCCTAAGAGTAGATAGTTTTGGCCTAACATGATTTATGGAGATTAAAATAACTTCGGATAGTAATAAAAAGTTACTCATCCAGGGTATTTCGGTGGCCTAAAGCGAAAATTGAAGGGAGACCTTAAATTTTTAAGAAAAAGTAAATATATATTTTCTTATAAAGTCTATATTTTAGATATTTTGAGATGCAAAGTTACTAATATTTTTTTATAGTCGATTTCTTCTAATAATTTTTTTCGTTAATATAACTAATGCATTTAATTTTTCTTGTTACAAAGTACTTTAATATTTAAATACATCAAACTTCTAATAATTCTTTACTTTTATATAAGAAGTTTATTTTTTCTATCAATAATAGTTACTCATTATTTTTTTTTTATAAAGAAACTATAATCTATTATTGTGAAAAATGAGTCCCCTTAAATTTTGGGGTCTAAGGCGATTGCCTTTTACTAAGTAGAGCGGGCCCTGTACTCATCTTGCGGAGTTCGTGACTAATATAAAATTTACTCATCTTGTTCGTGATAACATCTTTCTGTTCTTTGGGAGGAAGACAAGTTATCACAAGTAGGCCATTTAATTTATCAAGTTATAAAAGAACAGAAAAGCTATCAATTAGCTGGATAAAAGGGAAAAGGGATTGAAGGGTAATTTGATCATTTAATTTTCTTATCCATGTATTATTTGATCCGGTATAAGTAATCCCTAGGTTTCCTCCATATAAGATAATACAACCTATGGTGTATTAGTTATCCATTGAGTTGTACAACCAAATAATGTACTAGGTTGGATTAAATTTTAATACATGGAGTATTTTAATTAATACTTCCTACCAAACTTGTCCTAACTAATCTAGATTCAAATAAATATTCGAACTAATTTCTTCAGGATGAAAAAATTAAGTTCATCAGAATTAAAAGTCAGCTACACCCTCTTCTAGCTTGAGACTCAATTAAACCGATGGGCAAAGACTCCTATATATATTTGCAAAACTAGTATCTTTTCATCTTTTCTTTTTAACTCTTAATCTCGAATTCGCGTCTTGAAAATGTAAAATTGCTAGTAAGAAATATTTCTTTGTAACTGACCTTATATTCTAAGCATAAAGATTTAAAATGCGCAAAGAAATATACGATAATTGTCCAACAAAACCTCCTATTCTGACACTGTTTGATCAAACCAGCTCCTTTTCCTAAGCAAAAAAGTGTAATTATATATTTCCTTGGGTGGATTAGTTTAATTATTTAATTAAAACTAGTACATATTATCTATATTTTAATTTGCTTATGTGGTTGCCAGTCATAATTCTATCATGGGAAGCTAGAATCATCACTTTAACACGCACTAGAAAGAGTTGTCGTTGAAGGAATAAATTGCACTTCTTTAAATAGTTATTTTTCCTTTTTCTATCTTTTTTTGTTGCTTTATAATTTTTTTGGAGAATATTTTGGGTAGTATGTGAATTTGTTAAATGGGTATGGTGGAGAATTTAGGTAGATCCCCATGTATAATTAGCATCAACTAGAAAAATATGACTTATCAATATTTAAGATTGGAAAAAAAAAAAAAATGAATGCATGAGCATATATATCCTTTTGTTGATCGTGGGACTCTACTTGTGTATTTTAATCTGCTTTGTACTTTAATTTAGATTAATTAATGGTTGCCAATACTAATAAATAATAATTCTATCGTGCAAAGATAGAATCATCACTTTAGTAACACAATGAACGGTTGGCGTTTAAGTAATATGTTGGACTAATTAAGGATATTCCATAATCCATGCTTAATTATAATGCTCATTAATAGTCTATTTGGCTAAGCATTTAAAATATCGAAAAATATTTCTTTTCCTTTTAAAAGAAGTGCTTAATTTAGATAGTTGAAGTATTTCGTTAAATACAGGGAAAAAAATAATTTTCAATAGTAGCAGATATTGTTTTTAGATGCAAATAAAATTAATTTTTTGTTCTTTAACACTTTTAAAGCCTTGGCCACGCATAAGTTGACGTATTAGTGTTGACAAAATTACCTTTAAAATCATTCTCTTCTTTATTTTTTTGGTAGAACTTTTAAAATCATTTAATCGAATACAAACTATTACTCTAAAAAAAATACAGTTTTGAAAAATATTTTTAATAAAAAATATAATTTTAAATAAACAGATTTAAAAAATTTGATCAAACCAACGGTAAAATCTTAGTGAGTGAAGAGGCAATGCACATGGATATATGTACTAACAAAGGAACACTTTAAAACAAGTGATGCTTGAAATGTAGGGAAGACTGGATTCTCCAATTAAGAAAATTACAAGTTGACTAATTGACCAGAAAAAACTATGTACATCAACAATAAATATTCAGTGTCCTGTTTTTGGCCTCTTAATTGACTAATAGCCCAGAAGAATATAATCATTCTAAAAATCAGATTAACTTCAGATAAAGGATAGGCAACAATTTCAATTTATCTCTTTTTAAAATAATAATAATAATAATAATAATAATAATAATGTGAAGAAAAAGTCACACTTTTTGTAAAGTTGAAGGAAATGAAATGTAACACGGGAAACAACTGTATTTAGGTACAGCTCAGTGAATTAATCACATACAGCTGTGACTAATATTGAACACCTTTCTGGTTGGCTCAAATCATAAAATAGAGTTAAAAGGCAGGCCGTTTTGGCAGCGGCGCTGGTTGCTTTTACGCCCAACAAAATACTGTTCCCTCCATTTCAGAATCAGTTAATTATTGAGTTATTTATTAGTGTTTCAAAATAAGTAAATTGTTGAATTTTTTTTCAAATTTATCCTTATGATTCGACAACCAATTAATTTTTAAAAAGGTATGACAAAGTCAGTTTTTTCTTCTTTGGGGTAAAAATGAAAGTTATGTTAAATTTATGTCTTTAATACTTTTTCCTTAATTTGTGTGTCAAAATCCAACAATTCATTTAGAAGTACTTTTTTCTAAAAAAAATCAACTCGGACAAGCAACAACGATATATTCAATGTAATCTCACAAAATAGGATTCGAGGATGCAGACCGTACGCAGTCTGTACCCCTACCTAAGAGGTGAGATAGAAAGATTGTCTCCAATAGATCCTTGACGCACAACAAAAAAAAACAATCTTAAGAAAATCATAACAATTATAAAATTAAATCAAACATGAATAGTATCCACTAAAATATGGATATTCAGATAATCAATACTCGTTTGTCTCTGCTTTGATTTGTAGCTTGTGATATTCAGATTATCAAATACTCATTTGTCTCTTTAAAAAGAGCAGTCCGGTGCAATAAAATTATTGCTATGCGTGGTGTCCGGAGAAGGGTCCACCACAAGAGTGTATCGTATGCAGTTTTACCTTGCATTTCTACTAGAGACTATTTCCAAGGCTTGAACCCATGATTTCCTGATCACATGACAACAATTTTTACCAGTTACTCCAAGGCTCCCCTTCACTCATTTGTCTCTTTGTTTTTTTTTTTTTTTTTTGGATTTTTAGCTTGTGTTTTCAGTTGATTAACTTTAATGTCACGAATGCCGTTAAACTCATATTTTATCCGTGTTGGTTATAGATCCATGAAATATTTTGTTTTTCTTAACTTATTTTGATCAGTCCATATTTGATGCGATTTGTCCATTTGCTAATATTAATTGCTTTATCGGCAAGGCAATAATGTGGGTGCGCCACTTGGACGTTGCAGTTGGGAATAACGGAATAAGGATATTCTGCGTTTCATTTCTTGCCGCTGCTGATGCCTTTTGTTTGTTACATTTCCACACAAATCCAACTGACTATACATTTCTTTCAAAAAGCTAATTAGGAATTTTAGTTTCTTAGATCTAATTTCACTAATTTTTATGATTGAACTGATTATGTTTTAAAAATTTATGATCGCACAATTTAATATTTAATATGTATCTCTTTTTTTGGCATACATATGTAACTGCTCATTATATTACTTGATTTAGTTAAACTCATAACTATCTAATCCATGATGTCTGTATTATGATTTTTCTTGTGGAGAAAAGAAACAAATTGATCGAATAAATTCTGCTTATCATTAGTAATGATAAACTTTAAATATTAATATAAATAAAGTAGTAAACTTCTTTTATACCTAGAATATTAAACTCTTATATATATATATATATATGACTAAAACTCAATATTTGAGTAGATAAATTATTAAATTCACTTATCAGGGTGGTTGAGTTGGTGCAACAGGTGGTATCTCATAAGAAGGTTAGAAATCAATTGAGTTGGTGCAACAGGTGGTATCTCATAAGAAAGTCAGAAATCAATTTCTTCTATCAACACTATCTCAATTGAGTTTGTCGAATCAAATTCGCCTAGTGTATTTTACGTCCCGTGGATGGAGTTGTGAACTATCACACAAATTTCCCTAAGAATTTCAATAAATAAATATTAAACTCCTCAACAATTAAACAACTAAATACTTCACAAAAATCATAGCAAGAACAATTGCAACTATCCAACAATGTGTTCCCTACTTGTATAATAAAACCATGATTGGTTCTGAGCTATTTTAACTGAGCTGATGAATACTTGTTGAACATTCAAAACAGTTCAACATTAGGTGTTTTTGGGAGGACAAAATTGCCATTTTAGGTTTAGTATATTTGTCCTAAAGCTTAGGACTTAAGCTAGTAAACAGTGGGGACAACGAAGACCATTATATTCCACAATTATACACCTTAAAACAAGAAACATCTCTATTTTCTCCTAAATAATCGACAATTTCCTTTTTTACCACTAATAAAATACTCCTAATCAATCGACAAATCCTTTTACCACTTATAAACTTTAAAAATAAAACCTTCATCTCTAATTCCTTCCTCCTCATTCCTCAATAGCCATCTATGGTCTACGTGATAATTATAGTTAAGCAAAACTTTTGTTAAAAATATTTAAAATTTAATATTTGACTTATAGCATATAGGATGAGTTGTAGCTTTGCCCTGATTCATGTATCTTTCTACGAGAAATTTAACGTCGTCTATTATTTTGACTAGCAAGAAATTTAACGTAATTTTGACTAGCAACTTCACAAGCATAAGCAAAACTATTATTTCAATAAGAAAACCGTAAATACTCTTATGCATTAGGTGATTACACTAAATCCGTGTAAATTTACTATGCTTAAGTAATTTAATATAGTGATAATACCAATAATTATTCATGATTGGACGTTAAAAACTAATTTTTTTATTTTTTTTTAGCTGGATCCTTCTGTCTGTCCCGATTTTTACTCCCATTATTTCACGACCCACTATCTTCGTATTCGATTAGCGCATGTTATGCCCTCAACATTTTCCCCACTTCCCATTTTTACCGTTATCAGACCCGCTTATTACTGACAGTAAAAAAAAAAAGGAAAATCCAACGTGGCACCAAAAGATTCTCCATCAGCGCACACACAGCTGCTATGTACTATACAAACTCTTATTCTTATTTCTCTCCCATAAATATAGTTCTCTTGTATGTGTATATATCTATTTAACACCATTAATCTTCATATTTAAATTTTATTCTTTTTACTATCCATGTCCATTTAGATTCTTGATAAGTAGGAATTTTCTAATAGACTCAACATCCAAGTCTACATCCATAAAGGTTTCTTTTTCCCCTTTATCAAAACAAAGCAGCAGCTTCTTTTCTTTACCTTTTCACCTCAAACTTCCAAGTTTGTTATTCTATTCTTATCGTGAATTTTGTTGCATTTTTTCCATCTTGTATAAATTGGTAATCCCTTTCATTTTTGGTATTCGAAGAAATTCAACATGTTAGATGCATGGCTGAAAAGCAAATTTTACGCCAAAAGGTAGTAACAATAATTATGCATTTTTTTTTATTTTTTTTTTTTGCTGTTAATTTTGTTTTGGGTATAGCAAGTCGACAATACGGCACACGAAGATACGAATCGAGATGGTGAAAAGGAAGAGGAATGCAATGTTGAAGTATTTGAAGAATGATATAGGGGACCTTCTTAAAACTGGATTGGATGTAAACGCCTATAGCAGGGTAAATTTTCTTTAGTTTCTGGGAATCTTGAAATATGAAGTATCTTGTTATAAGAAATTTTCCCAAATATGCCTTTTGTGATTTTTTCATGGATATGTTATATGAGCAAGGATCCAGAAATGCTGCACTAGTGACATACCATTTTCTCTTTCATTTTCTTTCCATGTAAATGGATTTTTTCTAGGTATTTAAAATTTGGCATCCCCGTGGTTGAGTATCATGAGCTCTCACGTTCAAATTTCACCATAGACAAAAAAACACTAGGTGATACCTGATGCTGGTGGGAGTTGACGGGTATTCTGTGAAATATTAGTTGAGGGGTGAGTAAGTTTGTGGGACACCAAGGTCATCAAATATTTTGAAGATGAGTGGGGTGCGGAGAGGGTTGGATGTACGATAACCTTACCCCTATCTTTATAAGTTAGAGAGATTGTTTCCGGTGTAATACCCTCAGTGTCCAGAAATTACTGCATTTTTGTGTTTAACTTGATTTCAAACGTTAATGCTTGGAGTCACTTGGGATGTATAAATTGAAATCAGGACCTTCTCCGGGGCTTTATGTGATTGCTAATATGGAGTTTGGAAGGAAAATTAGTTGCATAGAATAATTCTGTTAACTCGAAGTTAGCAGAGCTAAATTTATTCAAATTTATTTCATGTAAAGGCGAGTCTAGAAATTGAAGCGGCCAGTAATTGCTGAATTAATCTCTCTGTGAGTAATCTCGATTGTTTTCAACAGGCTGAAGGCTTTCTGGTTGAGCTGAATCTCTCTAATTGCTATGATTTGTTGGAGCAGTATTGCGACCACATCACAAATAATCTCTCTGTGATGTATAAACAGAGGTATGTTTTTTCAAATAATTATTTCGTGCTTTTTTCTGCATGTGGTGGTGTCATGTCCTTGCGAGATATAAATTGTTAGAAGATTTTGTGTACTCAAATTCACGTTGGTTGCTGTTCATCATCTGGGCAGTTTGTTTAGTCGATATGTGTGTTTTCGTTAGTTGGCTTGTCAAATATGCTTAGTTAGGTTCATTGGATACAGTTTGGTGCGTGTCAGATCCCCAAAATTTCATGCATTTTTGGATGATCTGAGCAATATAGCATTCTACTATTATTTAAAGATGTTATGATTGTATAGTCTGAGCTGAATACAATGCAAATGAATATTCCTCAATTTCTGGGTAATTTTGGCTTATAGGGAATGCCCTGAGGAGTGCAGAGAAGCCGTGGCATCTTTGATCTTTGCAGCAGCAAGATTTGCGGATGTGCCAGAATTACGCGAAATAAGAAGTTTATTTACTGAGAGATATGGAAATTTCCTGGAATGTTACGTCAGTAAAGAGGTAGTCACTCATGTTCTCCCCATCAGATAACATTTGTCTATAAAATTTACAAAAGGAACTTCACTTTTTCTATCTTGATCTGGAAAATAAACGCGTGATCTTCTTGACAGTTTCTCCAGCACTTAAAGTCAGAGCCACCGACAAAGGAGATGAAGCTTCAGTTGATGAAAGATATAACATCAGAATCTGGTATAGAATGGAATTCAAAGGCTCTGGAGCAGAAGCTATTCAATCCACTAATGCCAGAACAAGTAAGTCTTCACTAGAACCTCATAATACTCTCTTTTTTTTTGCATCTAAGCCAACTTGAAATTTGAATTGCCAAAGAAAGTTTGGTTTATAAAGAATAAGTTGTCTGATTCTTTTGCAGGACTGGAGTCGGAATGATCAGAAGCACAATCTGCGCGGTAAGATGGAAGAATCACCTTGGAGGAAAGATTCTGAAGTTGCTAAGTTTAATCGTGAGAACGCGAGGCAACCTACCACGGATAAATTGGAGTGTAATTCATACTGTGGCAGAAAGGTAGTCCCTGATGATGAACATGGTTCACCAATGAAAGGTACGGAGAGAAGTTACAGAAGGAGAAGAGATAGCGTTAGCAGAAAATCTCACGATTCTCCTCCAGTCAAAGATAGTGAAGATAGCACAGACATCGAAAGGCAAAAAAATAAACCAGAAATTGAGATAGTTCCTGAAGGAGAATCTGATGACAAGAAGCCATTCGGTTATAGGTCAAGTCTCCCTCCTTATGTCAAATCAAGAGCGAGCTTAACAAGAAACACTTCAGATACCGCCTCTCCTACTAGTAGTTCCACGGAAGAAGAAAAAGCCAAGAACAAACCAATGTCAGCCAGAACTAGGCGTGCCACAAAAATCACAATCAGTGATGATAAGGAACCTCCAGATGAAGAGGAAAAACTGATGGACAGGATATTGATGTACTTAAGCAGGAAAAATTTCCAAAGCTCGGTTAACACACCTAAAGAAGCTGCAGTTGACAGTTCCAGTCAAGTGTCAAGGCGTAGAAGTATGGGGAACAGGGCGCTATCCCTTCCAGCAGATCGGGAACAAACAAGTCCAAGGGGGCTAAACAGAGGGCATGTTCGCGCAAATTCATTTCAACCTGATATGTTGGGCCCAAATAAACATGTCCATCCTAAGCTACCAGACTACGATGACTTTGTGGCTCGACTAGCGTCTCTCAGAGAACAATCAAGACAATAGATAATTAATTAGATGAACTCATATTCCCTTTATATTACATCTCGTAGTTCATTTGTGGTCTTCGTTTACATGTTCGGCTTGTTGTCTGTAAGCAGTATTAAAATAGCCCATCTCATGCTATTGTAAATAAACTAGCTAAATAAAGTTTTATGTATACTGTCCTTTTATAGCATTCTTAGATTATTTACGCCCCATTAATTCAAGTATCCCACAATTGAAGCACAAGGCAGCAGCAAGGCTATATCCAGTAAGAACCAACTATAGAATAAAAAAGCTGTAGTAAGAACATTTGCAGCAAAGAAAAAATACACATAGAAGGAATCAAGCATATGGCAACAACCAATTTTCCTCAACGCACCTCATATGTACAAGACTCTTATATATGTCTAATTTGTCATTCCATAGATTTAAAGTAGAATTGCTTTTATTGTGGCTAGAGTTGCCTTGAACCGTTCAAAATCTCTTTGTTCTAATATAAATATAAATGAAATTTGGAGATCTCTTCAAAATTGAAAGGGGGGTTACGTTTACAATTAGGTAAATTAAAATAAGCAGGAGTGAAATCATCGAACGGCAAAATAAAATTAAAATTACGGAAAAGAGCCTAAAATGTCCTTCAACTATATAAAATAATGTAAAAATGTCTTCCGTCATCCTATTGGGCATAAAATACCCTTTCTATCTACTTGTTGTACCTAAAATGCCCTTCTCACCTATTTATTGGATCTAAAATGTCTTATAGAGCCTGTTTTGCTCTTTTACTTAGACAAATTATATGAAAAAGTCATTCATAAAACTTAAAAGTAAAAATGCATCATTTCCACCCCATACTATACAATAAAAATTTAAGCCACATCTAAATTATATAAGTGACCTATTACACACCCTAACTATATAAAAATGATATTATTACCTCCCTAGGACCCCATTCTAAGGCGCGTGTGTTACACTTATTTTAGGCGCGTCCAACCTATTAAATAGCAAAAGTAAACGACTAAAAACATTAAGGAAAAAGGCATCGTTTCCATCCCAAACTATAGTCGAAAAGTCGAATCCACATCTAAACTGTATAAGTGACCTATTACACATCTTAACTGTAAAAAGTGATACTTTTTACTGACGTGGTGCTGATGTGGCAGCGCGTGTAAAACACTACACCACATGCAAGTGGTGGTAGCCTGACAGGGTGTAAATAGTTTCACTTTTTTATAGTTTAGGTGTGTAGTAGGTCACTAGTATAGTTTAGGTGTGACTTTGACTTTTTGGGTATAGTTTGGGGTAGAAACGATGTTTTTTCCCTAAAACTTAATTACATAAATAATAATACTTTTTCGAAATTAAAAAATAAAAGTTTTTTTCTTCATATATAGCCATTTTAAAAAAAATATATAAAAATTATAATTTTTAATTTAATGCAATAACAAATTATCAATTTACCTTAATTTAAGAGATGTATTTTCAATCTTCAAATTAAGTAGAAAAGATAATCCTTGCTTTCAAATATTTTTCTCTCTTATATTCGAAATTCATATATTTTTAAATAAACTAAGTATTCCATTATTTGCTCATGTATATTTCATTTTATTTTCATGTATATTAATCATCTAGTATTATTCCATTATTGTATACTTTTAATCCTAATATAACGGGGTAACCATAATTTTTTATGAATAAATATTTATGGAATAAAAATCATTATGTTGGAAGTACGGATACGTCATATATTTTTTATTGTATAAATATAATTAATTAATATCAAAGTCAGATTATTATTATATTTCTGATATAATGTTTGCACCATTTGATATAATATCAAATGGTGTTTGATATTATATCAAATGGTGTGTTTGATATTATACAAATGGTGCAAAAATTATATAAAAAATATTATGAATATTTATCTCATAAATTATATAAAAAATATAATCATAATATTACTTTTACATTAATTATATTTATACAATAAAAATATGTAATATATTTGTACTTCCAACAAAATAATTTTTATTCCATAAATATTTATCCATAAAAAATTAGTTATTGTATTAAATTAAAAATTATAATTATCTTTTTTTTTATTTCTTAAAATGGCTATATATGGAGATTTTTTTTTTTTAATATCGAAAAAGTAATATTATGTAATTAAGTTTTATAAATAGTTTTTTCATATAATTTATCTAAGTAAAAGGGCAAAACAAACTCAATAGGTAAATGGGAAAGATATTTTAGACCCAATTGATAGGTGAGAAGGACATTTTAGATTTAATAAGCACATGAAAAGGATATTTTAGATGTAATAAGTAGACGAAAGATATTTTTACATCATTCAACATAGTCGAAGGGCATTTTAGCGTTTTACCGATAAAATTAAAATACTGTTTCCCATCCATTTAAATGCCTGAAAATACATACAACTTTACTTTATTATTGAAAGATGTCAAAAACAGTTGGTGCAACAATTTTGATTGATTGTATGGAGCGCAAAGTCGAAGAGGATGTTCGACAGCCATTGTCGTCGTCGGAGCAAGTGATGAGCGAAGTTCACCTCGGCTGCCCTCCTAACCATTCGGGTCCCCATCTCTCCCATTTTACCATCTCCTTACCACTTCCTCACGGTAATTCCAATTTCCTATTTCTCTTCTTCAATTCGTAGCTGAAAAATGGCTGCTACTCTATTATTTTACTCATCATAATTCCTCAAATCAAACATATACTCACTGAACACTCAACAGTAATCTCAGGATATGTGTTAGATTATCAAGTTAAGTACCAAATGTTCTAAATTTCATGGAGAATTTGAAATTCTTTTCGTGACCTTATTCTCAATGATGTGGATTGAGCGCCATGAGGTTTTAGTTTCAAATCAGACAAAAGCTAGCGGATTTCTTTTCATCCGAGCTATAACCTTGTTGGACAGAGTTACTACCTGGTATCTGTTGCTGGTGGGATTAGTTCGAGGTACCTGCAAGCGTGGCCTAGACACTACGGTTATTAAAAATAAAACTAAATTTGACTTGTGATTTTTTTATAATATCTGATAATTGTAAGAGCATTAAAGATGTCATATGTACTTTGCTAATTGGAGTAACTACAGAACTGTGTGGATTATCTGATCTGACCAATTAGTAATAGGAGAAGAAAGTAACTCGTATGCTGGCCTCTTGTAGGAATTGGAAAGCCGGAAGCACTACTAATTTGCTGTTAGAATGTATGTACATACTCTGAATACTCTGTGTGTAATAAGGATTTTGATTGTACGAGAACTTAATTAATTGTATCTTTTCCAACTTTGTAGAAAATTCCACTTTGAGAGGAAATGCGGATGCAGTTGGGGATATTTCAATTTCTGCATCTACCTCATTTGACTTGGATGAAGATGGTGATCCTATTCTAACACGACGCAAAAGTAAGTCATTTGCACCCCAAAAGGATGGTTTAATCAAGAACTCTCTTTTGCTGGTGTAATTTTTGTCCGCTATATATTGCAAGTGGCATAATGCGCGCATCTTTTTCAGCACCTTCATTTGGTTTTGTACTTTTTAAGTCATTGATTTATTTCATCTTAATGTTTTAGGAAGAACCTCATCTATTAATTAGTTTTTTTCAATATTAATCAATGCTCGTTTATGAGCTTTCATCTCGGTGCATCTCTTTCATCTGCCTTTGTAATGTATCCCGTGGAATTAGTCAAGGTGTGCGCAAGCTGGCTCAAACATCATGGTTATTGAAAAAAAATGGTTAATAATTAAAATGGTGAAGGGTATTACAGTGGAACTGTACAAAAACATGAAAATTTTTATTTAATGTGAACTTAAGCTGATTCAGCCTGCTAGGAAATGATTTCTCGCTTTGATTTCTGTGATCGGTTTGAAAATCATTGAGTTCATGAACACTGGATCTATGTTGAGCATAACAGAAGCATCTGAAGTTCATCTCAAGTGAACAGCCATAAGTTCTTTGTTTTACCCTCTTTATAGGCAAAGTGAACAACACTATCATGAAAAAGTATTCCCTCCATCACATTTGTTTTAACTGCACTTTAATTTAGTCCGTATTGAAAAGAATGGCCTCTTTTCTCAATCTCAAAATGTACAATCTGGATAAGGTTTGATGTGTAATAATGTTACTTTTACAATTTAATTGGGTGTGTCATTACACTGCTTTCATGTATTTGGTGATTACTTTAATATAATAAGCTAACTAATTCCAACAACACATGCTTTCTTCGCTTGATCTCCTAAAGTATTCAACCTACTTCAGCTAATTCAGGTGAAAAAGTTAAGAGAAAGCACAAAGATAACCTAGGTGAGAATTGCATTTCTATTAGTGGTTTTATAATAAAAAGGGGATATTGGTTGGGTTTCCTAAAATAACTTCAGGTGAATGCTTTTAAGAATGATTTGCATCTACTTGGCTTAAAGAATAAGGTGGAGTCACTGGTTTTGCACCCAAGGTTCTCATCACACCCTCCACCTACCATTTCATATCAAATAGCTGCAGACATAATATGCCATTTTCCTTTTACTTGCAGAATCACCTAGCCATCATCTTGTCTTGACCATCCAGCATAATATCACTTCATCGATTCCTAAGGTTGGTCTGCAGGTAATCCAAAATATTACAGAATTCATTGGTCCTTATGTCTTGTCTTGTCCTCATCTTTATCCATATATCTCCTCAATTTGTACAAGGGAGTACAATAATGAAAACTGTGTGCGCACATATTGTATTTTCCATTTAGTGTAAATATGTTTTCTCAATCCCAGTAGTGACTATTGTTCGTTCTCATTTAGCTATCTGAAGTTTTTAGTGCATTATATACTATTCATGTAGCTGTTTTTTTTCCTAACCAGGTTTGGAGAGCAGAACTAGTACTGGCTGATTTTGTGTTGCATGTGATGTCTATGTCATCTGATTTTGATAAAGTTGTTGCATTGGAGCTTGGGGCTGGTACAGGTAAGTTTCATCACCTTTAATTTGTTCTGTTTTGCTTATAGTTCAGCGTTGTTACCTCTACTCATTGCAAACTTCCCCATCCGTAGGGTAGTGATGCTGAGATTGGGTATTTGCCTGATAAAAAGTTACTTAAAACAATAATAAGTGACTTAAAATAGAAAGACAAAATTGTATTATCAATATTGCTTTTCAAAAATTTTAGGAGGAAAAAAAAAGAAAATTAAATTTTCTGGTCATATTTTTATATAAACCTTCTTTTTAAATAAATTTGATGACCAAGAATTATGTTTTCAATTTGAAACCGGAGGATAATCGTCCCAGCCTTCTACCCTTCTCCTCTCTAATACCTGGCTTGATGCAACAACCTGGTTTCGAACATGTGGCATGTGTGTACTATACTTGGCGTAACTAAAGCCTTTGGATTTGGTTTTGGGGGCACTGATTTTCTAAACTTTACAACAATAACAACTACTACTATGCTTCAATCCCCAGTTATTTGAGGTGGGCAATCTGTATCTGACTATCCATTCTGTTTCCGGTGGACCTATTTCATTTCTTAACCTTGTTTATGATTTTAATCAACTGACACCTTATCATTTTTTTAATAAGGTAATAATTTTATTGATATTGAGCAAAAACAAGCTCGCATGCAAGAAATACCTCTTATGTGCGTTCGGCTGCAGGGTCTGGTGTTAAATCTCAGAGCATATCAGGTAGCTCTTATTGCAAACCGTATCAAGATTATAAGCAGTACCTATTGGGTCTGTAAATGTTGGTATCAGTTTGGTGTCTTTTTGGTTTTATTGTCACTGGTATTTGGTGATACCTGCCCTGCTGCCATAAGTACCACTGAATAACTAAAATTGTAGTCTTAAGGTCTTCTTTTGCTTATAACTGAATAATTTGCAGACTGATCTCAAGTATGTAGATTTATTCCAGCATTAGTATCTGCTGTATGACAAGATATTCTTTTAATATTTTTGTCAGGTTTAGTTGGTATTTTGCTTGCCCGTGCTGCTAAAACTGTCTTCATAACAGGTATACAAGATTGAAATGCATAAGTTCTAACTTTCACCTCTTCAATGTGCTCTGATCTCTCATGCATGACATAATGGTTTTTCCCAGTTGCTTTGGTGGATTCATTTTTTTGTCTTCTTACATCTTTTTCAATCGCTTCGGAAGCTTTTTAATTTATGTCTTTTTCAAGTACATTACTTGGATTCTCATGTATAATTTCTTGGACGTTTGTAACCTATTTAAAGTCCTACTCCTACCTTCTTTGGGTGACTTTAGATTTTACTTATTATCATGAGAGAAATATTCCCTGGTATCACCATGGAAAATAAATGAAAGAAAGCTATTCCGCTGCTGGTTGTGAGAAACCACAGTTAGTAACCTGGGAGAACATTTCATGGATTTCTTGTGAAAAGAACCTGAGGAAGGTCAAAGAAAACTTTAGATAATTGCCTCTCATTTATGATTTTAGCACAAGATGAAAGAAAATAATTGTTCTCAGTGGAAGAGGCCCTCTGCTATTCCACTTTTGCAACAAATAGTTAATAAGACTGCACTTAGTCTCTCAGCTGGCATTTCCCTCATATGTGTCGGAGGTTCCACTTTCGCAAATATGTTTTGGTTAGTGAACTTCCGGTATGGCTAAATCCTCTGCTTAGTATTACCAATGCTTCATTTCACTTATTTGAAAGTTTGCAGTAGTCACCATCAATTTTGTGGTTTTCACATTCTTGTCTCTGTGTGGCTGTGTTTATGTCTAATTATCTATTATTAAGTTAAAAAAACAAAACTTGACTTGCTTTTGTCACGTCATTTACTTAAGCCTAACTTGTATGTTGCCGATTGTGGTGATGAAGAACTTGAAAAACTTTGAGAGTGGATCTTAATACTGCTTCCAATGGCTGATTATGACATCATTTTCAGTTGGTAGTTTTGTGAGACTGTACTTGTTCTCCAGCAATTGGCATTTCCCTTGAAATATGTGTTGATGACGGGCGCTCCATGCCTAGAAATGTTATTTGGTTAGTGTAGGTCCTTTACGCTAGGTCATCTGCTTAATGTTATCAGTGCTTCATTTAACATATTTTGGAGTTTAAACCGGTCACCATCAGTTTTATGTTTGTTTTTCCGTGGCTGTTGATATGAACTGTCTATCCTTAAGTTAGAGCACAAGATTGGCATGCTTTTTCCCATTTTCTGCTTAAGCCCCAAGTTGTATGTGTCAGACCATGGCGACGAAGTACTTGAAAACTGTGATAAAAATGTTGATCTTAATGCTGAAATATTCCATGGGAAGGCTTCTGTTCATGTACGTGAACTTGATTGGAAAGATTCATGGCCTCCCCAAGAAACGGATACTTCACCATCTAAAGGAAGGTAATTGATTGGTTTGTACTATAAGAGACAGCTGGAATTGCATCTCAAGAAAGTTCTCTAGCCACTTTTTGCTAACTTTTTTGGGTGGTTCTAGCAATGATAAATATTTGAATATAAGCACTAAAGCAGGTCAGCCATATTTGTCCAGGTACAGCTGGACCCAATCAGAAACTGAAGAACTCAAGAAAGCTTCTTTGCTTCTAGCTGCTGATGTCATTTATAGTGATGATCTGACTGATGCATTCTTCAGCATCTTGAAGAAATTAATGTCAGACAACCCGGAGAAGGTACCGTGAATGAAGCAGTACTCTGCACTTCTTTTTGGGTAACGGTGGTGTCAGATTCAACTTTCACTTACCTCAAGTAATTCATCGTACATTGTATTACAACCCACAAGCACCACCAAATATTATGATTTGTTCTCTACTTCATTTCGCGCTCTTAGATTATAACCAAGATTACACAGATCTTTGGCAGAAAATTGGAATTAAATGAATAGAAAAGCGCATTGATAATGAAAGTTCAATTCGTTGCTTAAAAAGATAATGAAAACCTTCCATGAGGATTGAACTGAGATTCATGAGTAAGCTTGATAGCATGATAGCTAGATTAGGCTATCAGGTCATTATGTGAGATTAAAGAGAGAAGGGCAATCTTTGAGCCCAGTTCATATTTTTCTGATGTTCCATGAATTTTAAAACATTGGATGACGTTGAATACTGGAGTGCAAACAAGAGTACAGTATCCTTACTGCAACTGAGGCAAACTAAATCTTGTGTCTTGCCATTTTCCATTTATATTCTGCATTTTATGTTCTGTTCTTTGTTGTTATTTCCAGCAAGTCACTTGCTTAAAATATTACTGTATTTTTGGCTTTCATATTGGGTCTCCAAAAACCTTTAAACATCATGTTGTTGGCACCTTTAACTTTTAAAGAGTGGAAGATCATAAAAGCATTAGTGGTTGAATGATTGTTGTGTTTGCCTTTACTTCAGGTGCTGTACTTGGCTATGGAAAAGCGTTACAACTTCACGCTTGATGATCTTGATGTTGTTGCAAATGGATATTCCCACTTCCGTAGTTACCTGATCACTGAAAAAGGTCAGCACTCAAAGCTGCAAATAGACGAACAGTTCTTTTCACTTATTATTGGCAATCCGTCACCACTCTATGTTTTATGATACGTTACTATGCAGCAGATGATGCAAGATGTAACCTGCTTGATAGTGCATCCGAGCCCTTCTTTGTTGGAGAGCAGATCGATTTGAGATGCATACCATGTTATGTGAGGGATTACAATAGAGGGAATGACGTCGAACTTTGGAAAATTAAGTTAAAATCATAGAGCACTCTTCTGAATTTTGTAAACGTCTCTTGTTCATAACATTCATCTTCAGTGACTTACGGTTCGTCATTAAGAGTAAAAGTCATACCAAATATGCCTTCTGAGTTCATATGGAGATTTTTGTAAAGCAGATTCGTAGACCTGCAAGTGGCTTGTTCATGTGGCGAAAAGGGAAAAAGCAGCTAGCAAGCAATTTGCAGGTATAAATTAATTAATAAATATATCTGATTTCTGAAGTTGGGGTCTATTGGAAACAACCTCTCTACTTCATCCAAGGTAATGATATGGACTATATACACTTTACCCTCCCCCAGACGCCTCTTTGTGGGAATACACCGGGTATGTTGTTGTTACATGTTTTTTGACTTTTCCAAAGGATTTTATTATAGATTAGATTTAGATGTCCAAAGATGAGTCACATGCAATATTAGAATCTTTGAATGGTGCTGTTTCTAATTGAGAACCAACTTTATACTTTAGCTGTGTAAAAGCTAGCAAAAAGTCTTCCAGTCCTCTCCTTTTCTTTTTGTTGCTGTCGTTATGCACTAGCTAAAGGAAGTTTTCTCCTTTTTCTTCAAATGGAGTGATTCTGGTCAATTTGCATACACCTTGATTATTGCATCAGTTATTATAATAAACAGAACAACTGGATACGATACTGGAGAGTTTCTTCTTTAAATAAGTGCAGTATTATCCATTCCTAGGTAAACTTGTATCGAAAGCTTCTGCTCAACCCCTCCAACACAAAAGAATTAATTAAAGGGAAAGGGGAGGTGAAAGAAGAAAACATGTACTTTAATACATGTTTATGATAAAGCGTTGATCCTATATTTGTTGAACAACTTTAACAACTCGAGCTAAAAATTCATGAAACTTCACTGCCTTTTATAGTGAGTTCTAGGTTCGCGTTTTCCTTACGTAACGCTTAAACAAAACAAAAACAAATTATTTTATGTAAAAGATGAGCCGAAAACATGGAAGGGTACTTGAACAGTTATTAACAGAAATCTGATTTTGTAATCTTTTCCGTAACCTTCTTTCTTTTAATTAAAAGAATATTTAGTGGGGAAAAAAGGTTTTCCTGACAAGAAAACAATTTTATTACCCTACAAATTACCGATACGTCAACATGAAAAGTCGTTTCTGAGGGTTAAGTAACGGTGCCGTTAACAGTTTTGTTAGGAGTGACTATATTTGTTTGTGTAATTCGTTTAAATATGATATTTATTTTAAAATTTAGTACTATATCTTATGGTTAAATTCACGCTCATGTGACATGAAAAGAGTCATTTTATCTAACACCAAATAGACGTAATTGCATCTTTATCTTTTTCTCTTCTTTTTTTTCATTTGATATTTACACGTAATTTATGATAATCATGAATTTCTTTATGATAGATGATGAGAAGGACATCATCTCTTCAAAATACATGTATTATAATATAATATCATACTTAAATGATACTCCATATAACCATTAACAGTTGCTTGATATCCAATGGAAAAAAAAGTCAGTTACTTGATATTTATTGGTGATGAAGATGATAAATATTGTGACATTTTGATATTTTCTTTTGTAGGTTGTTTTCTTTAGAAACAAAAAGCAAAAGAGTATTCTCTCTCCGACTCTCTACATAATTTCCATGCCTGCCAACTCTTTTTCTCCCAAAATTCCACACAATTGTTCATAGTTGATCCGATCTAAATTCTCCCCACAACAACTATAAACTTCTTACTAAAATCTCGCCGATAAACTTTTGCATATTTATGTAGTGTTGATATTGTTAGCGAATAATGGGGTGTACACAATCGAAGATCGAAAATGAAGAAACTGTAACTCGATGCAAAGAGCGAAAACACTTCATGAAAGAAGCTGTATCTGCTCGTAACGCCTTTGCTGCAGCTCACTCTGCTTATACTATGTCTCTTAAGAATACTGGTGCTGCGCTTAGCGATTACGCTCACGGCGAGGTTCAATTTTCGTCTACTGCCGCCGCCGCCGCCGCCGCCGGCGTTAATTCGCCGCTATCCGGTGTTACTCCGCCGTTATCTTCTGCTCCTTTAGATATGCCTCCTCCACCTCCGTTGCCGCCGTTTCCGAATCCGTCTTTCTCGCCTTCTCCTTTACAGCGTGCTGCTACTATGCCTGAAATTGCTATACCCACACCCGACCCTAAACGATCCGAGATGATTATAGAGGAGGAGAATGAAGAGGAGATGGAGAGTGAAAGTATGCATGGGTTAAGGCATCGGAGTAGTAAGAGTAGTGGCGGAGGAGGTGGTGGTGGTGGAATGGGGGGTAGAGGTGGGGTATCGAATCGACAGGGAATTGAGAATGAAGAATTGTCTACGCCTCCTTCTCCACCACCTCGGCCGCCGCCGCAGAATAATCGAACGCCGCCACCTCCACCACCACCAGATAGTAAAGGGATGTCGTCATGGGATTTTTTCTTTCCTTCAATGGAAAATGTACCAGGGCCAACGTTAGCTGAGGTGGATGAGAGTAGGATCGAAAGAGAGGAACTTGAGAGGAAGATGATGGAGGAAAGGGCAAAGAGAGCCGAGAACGATGCCCGCGCAGATGAAACTGAAAGAGTGAGGAAAAATGAGATGCCAAAGGAGGCGGAGGTGCTGGAAACGGTAGAGAAGCCTCCGTCACAGCCACCTCCTCCGCCTCAGGCTGCTACCAAGGTTATGAAAAGAGCAAAAAATGTTGTTCCGGGAGAGAGTAAAAAGAAAGCTGGTCAATTTAACCTTCTTCAGATATTATCTGAGCTGGATGATTGTTTCCTTAAGGCATCCGAAAGTGCTCACGAGGTATCTAAGATGCTTGAAGCGAATCGATTGCATTATCACTCAAATTTTGCTGATAATAGAGGTACATTCAGGATATCTCATAGAAATGTTCAGTTTAATTAGTGGTTTCTTTTTATGCAGGATTATTATCATTGTTATTCAAATGTTCCTTAAGTTGCAAGCCTTGATCAAATTATGGCTAATTGATGGGCTATATTTTAATGTGATTTTAAACGCAAACTTTGTGGTTTTACTTTCTGGTCAATGTTGCAATGGTTGTCAACACTCAACTGGTTATGTTGTTTGAATCTCTGTGGTGTTTGCTTCTTAGGACACATTGATCATTCTGCAAGGGTCATGCGCGTCATAACATGGAATAGGTCCTTTAGAGGTTTGCAAAATGCCGATGATGGATTGGATGACTTTGATTCAGAAGAACATGAAACTCATGCAACAGTGTTAGACAAAATGCTTGCATGGGAGAAAAAACTGTATGATGAAGTGAAGGTGTGTTTATTTACAATGAGTTCTTGTAGTTCTCTTATCTTTTCTGTTGCATTATATTTGTAATATCTGTTAGCTGCAGTTCTCATTCGTCAGCATTTTCCCCTACAAGTGTTTTGCATTTCAATTTTGATATTCTATTTAGCCATGTAAACCTCCTTTTGCTGAATGTTGTTTCCAAATTAGTTGGAAGGCTGACTTTTCCACTTCTGTTGCAGCAAGCTTGTAGTTTATTTGTCTTCTTTTGCTATTACGGATTTTTGGTTTTAGATTCCTTCTTTTTAGTTGGAATTTAAAGATTATTTGATCTTAAGATAATCAAAGCTTAACTTACAGTTCAGACTAGAGTTATTTTGATATAAGTAACCTGAATCTTCATGAAGAAATCCGTGCTTCTAATACAACACTGATCTAATGCACCCAAGGGTGTGGCCTAGTGGTTCAATGAAGTTGGATTGAGCACCATGAGGGTCTTAGGTTCAATTTCCTACAGAGACAAATACTAGGTGATTTCTTCCCATCTGTTCTAGCCTTGACAAACAGGTGCTAGTGGGAGGTGGCAGGTTTCCCGTGGAATTAGTCAAGGTGCGCGCAAGCTGGCCCGAACACCACGATTATCAAAAAAAAAAAGAAGATTGAATTCCAACTGCAGGGTATCCTACTTTAGATATATCTAGACACTAATCTCAAGTGTGCTACTCCTTTGACCAGTCAAAACTTAATTGGCTGTGCAAGTCAATTGTTGAAGAAGAAGGGTTGAGTTCTGCTACCAAACTTTTCAAAGAAAAAGGACCAGGTTTTCATCAAGAAGATGATGGAACCATCAGAGGAGTTTGAGAAGAGAGATACAACAACAACAAACCCAGTGTATTCCCACCTAGTGGGGTCTGGGGGGGTAAGATGTACGCAGTCCATACCTCTACCTCTGATGAAGTAGAAAGGCTGTTTCCGAAAGACCCCCGGCTCAAGGCACGAGATACCACACAAACACATAGTAAAGCACAGAAGCAGATTACATAACATACTGGATGAAAAAGCATTGGCTGTGCTCTGAAGAATGATGGGAGAAACTGAAGGAGAGAATACTGACTCTGGGTGGTTGGTTAACCCATAGGGCTGGATGTGATTTTTAATTCTTTGTTTATTGGTTAAGCCATTAAAACCCAATAGTTTGATGTTCATTTTGAGTTCACTCACTTTGATCCATCTACTCCATAATGTCTCGCACAACCGGCCCTAGTTTGGATGGTTGGGAGGTTACAAAATTATGGGCTGGAATAGCAACCACTAGAGTTAACAAAGGCTTCTTTTGTTACCCTTCCCGGCAAGTAGAGTTAACAAAGACTTCTATTTGTTACCCTTCTCTTTCCGGATAAGTTCAAATCTATAATTATTTAGCATATGCAGTGAACAAGTGAAACAATAATCTATTGCTCATTGCTTCTAGTACAGCAATAAGGTGTAGGATAATATGCTCTCTCTCTCGCTCGCTCGCTCTCCAGCAGAAATTTTCTATGTTTGCATCTGTCTTACCAAGTAATCCAACAAATCCAGCAAAAGGTGATGTTTCACTATTATTGCACTTTCTTTTAAATTTTTCTCGGCAAAATGGAAAGACGTTTCAGAAACAGCCTCTCTACTTCTTTAGAGGTAGTGGTATGGACTGCGTACATTCTACCCTTCCCAAACCCCACGATGTGGGAATATACTGGGTTTGTTGTTGTTGTTGTTGTTGTAAAATGGAAAGACGTTGAGCCTTGACCATTGCATTTCTAAAAAATCTTCTCCCTAGGGAGAATTGGGGAAGAGTAAGATATTCAATGCCTCTTGAGTTTCTGAGATGGAATTGTGGTAAACACTCTTGAGTTTCTGGTGTGGTAATGTGGAGATGTAGGAAATGAAGGAAGAAACTCCCAACAGTTGTCATGGTTTCACTGTTGAAAATTTCTTTGTAAGATGCTATTTTCCCGAGAACAAGTTTTGAATCAGGCACTAATCTTTTTGGAGTTTTCGCAAACTTGGCCCTTTACTCTTAGATATTGAATGAGTACGATAGACCCTGAATGATTGTCAAAGATTGTAAAGCCCATTCGTCTTCTCCTTTAACTCAGTCTTCTCAACAGATTGTCGTCTTCTGAAATAGTCTCTTCTCAACAAATTATCTTTATCAACAATCAATTCCGAATTCTAGAATCTGAATCATATTTGGTTTCTGACCAGTACCTTAGTAGAAGCCCCTTCGGATTAGGATAATGTTCTTTGGTGCGGTTTGTGTGCTTATGTTAGCAACTCGGTCATCAAGGATGTATTCCCTTATTTGTCATGATCTCATTTCTGGTTTGGAACTCTTCTTTTGGTGCATTAAAGGCGTTTTAAAATCTTAAGTGAATAAGTATGCCAAGTTTCATGCCAGGAGTCTGTCCCTTATTATTAGTAATTTGGCTTTTCGAAAGTTTAGTGAATTCAAGTTTACTTATGGCATATAAAATTATATTATGAAGTTGTCAAAGGAAATTATATAATGCTCTTTGGGTTTGAACTCTGCTATCTGATATGCATGTTTCTCATGGATTTCTGATGCTCCCTCCACAGGCAGGAGAACAAATGAAACTTGAATATCAGAGAAAGGTTGCTTCATTGAATAAGCTCAAGAAACGTGGTACAAATACAGACGCGTTGGAGAGAGTGAAAGCTACAGTAAGTCATCTACACACAAGATACATTGTCGACATGCAGTCGATGGATTCTACTGTTTCAGAGATAAATCGGTTACGCGATGAACAACTTTATCCAAAATTGGTTGCTCTGGTTGATGGGTAAGTCTTTTAGATGTGTGCATAGGCGTAGCCATATTGCAATCTGTTTTCTAGATGGAAATTGACAGCTGTTTCCTAAACCAAATATTTCTTCCATTGATCTTTCTCTAATTTTTTTAAAAAGGCTCTTTTGTCTGAGTTGATTAGGCCTGACTGGCTAGTTCTCTGAGTCAAGGTCTATATCCCTTCCCATGTCGGTATGTCCCCAAACATTTGTAATTTGTGCCGATAAAAGTGAGACGGTTGTTGCAGCTGTTCTTTTTAAATGTTTGTTCATTTCTCTACCTTGGCCACTCAAAATTGCCAACTCATAGATATTAATCCCTAGGTTTTGTCCTGAAATTTTTTGTTATCAATTGCAGAATGGCTATAATGTGGGAGACCATGAAAGGATATCATGTAAGTCAAGCTAAGATTGTGCAAGCGCTGAGGTCTTTGGATATATCTCAGTCCCCTAAAGAAACAACTGAGCACCATCATGAACGAACTTTGCAGTTGTATGTTGTAGTCCAAGAGTGGCATTCACAGTTTGACAAATTGGTTGTCTACCAAAAACACTATATTAAAGCTCTTAACAATTGGTTAAAGCTAAATCTCATCCCTATTGACACAAATCTGAAAGAAAAGGTTTCGTCGCCACAACGACCCCAAAATCCTCCAATTTTGTCACTTATACATGCCTGGTATGATCATCTCGAGAAGCTGCCTGATGAGTTGGCTAGAACTGCTATTTATAACTTTTCAGCTGTCATAAATACGATCTTTGAATACCAAAAGGAGGAGATGAAGCTGAAGGATCGGTGTGAGGATACTCGGAGAGAGCTTAACAAGAAGACTAGGCAATACGAGGATTGGTATCACAAGCACATGCAGCGTAGAACTACCTCAGATGATATGGATCCAGAATCGGCGCAGGAAGATAATCTTGTGGTTGATCGGCAGCTACAGTTGGAGGCGCTGCGGAAGAGGCTGGAGGACGAGGAGGACTCATACCAGAGGCAATGTCTTCAGGTGAGAGATAAGTCTTTGACAAGTCTGAGAAGCCGCTTGCCCGAGCTTTTCGGGGCAATGTCAGAATTTTCTCTTGCATGTGCGGATATGTACAGGGACTTGAGATCTATCGCAAAGAATCGTAATAGAAATGGCAATGCATGATTGATGATACTGTATACAAGTTGTAGCCATGTATCCTTTTGCATTACCCTTTGTGGAACAGCTGGGGGAAGGTGTAATTTATTTCATTACTTGTACTTTTCTTGTATATGGATCAAAGAAGAATTTGTCAAGAAGCCAGCAAGTTCAGAATTGTGTCCTTCCGTAGACACTGCTGTGCCAATTCAAGTCTGACGTGAACTTGAAAGAGCAACGGAGAAACTTCACCCACACAGTTTCTCGTCTATAAATGATGAGTACTTGTTATTGGTCATCTCAAGGATGTGCAAAGTCATAGAAATTAGAGGTCCAAAATAAATGCTTTAAGATTTTGAATAGCTAATGTATCGTTACATAGATTTCTAATTTAGGTTGCAGGCTGATTTAATCAATGGATTATTCGCTTCAAAGGCACTGTTATTATCTTGTTTGGAAAGTAGCAAAAAATTACTCCCTCTAGTTCATGAGCCCACTTGTCAATGTTTTATTTTTTTTACTTATCCACGTTTCTATTGACACAGGAGAATTTTTATTTATCCACTTTTTTACTGACACATGAATTAAAAAACAGTAACTGATAGAATTAATAAGTTTAATGCTTTGAAAAATGCATTAGAACATGAATCTAATTTAATACTAAGGATAAAATGAGCAGAGATATGTAAATTATTCATTAGTGTTACAACCGTAACAAATATTATTGAATATCTCAAAATAGAAAAATGAACAAGTAAATATGAACCGGAGGAGTAGCTTAATTACTCAATCTTCAAGGAAGTGTTTGAAAATTTCTTTCATTTTTGCCTTTACATGAGTTCAAGAGTCTTTAATTACCCATATTATGAATTTGGTTCGACTTTTAAACATCAAAGGTGAAAAGTCTTGTCCAATTTATATTTTGATATTTTTATTGTCTTACAAATTAAGTTCGATTTAGTTTCTTTTTAGAAGGGAGCCTTGAAGTAATTGGTAAAATTGTTGTCATGGGACTAGAAATGCAAGGTAAGGCGGCATACAATATACCCTTACGGTGACAGCCTCTGGCAGAAGCTACGTATAATACACCCTTATGGTAACAATTAGGCTGTATAAAATACACTCGGAATCCTTTCTTGAATACTACACATAGCGATAGCACCGGACTGTCCTTTTTTACAAATTAAGTTTGATATGAACTGAAGGGAGTAATTTTTCAAAAGCTAACGAGGAGAAAAAAAAAAGAAGATAATGCGATCATTTCAAATTGATTTTACATAAAATTAGAGTTTACTTAGGTGTGCACCACTTACTTGTCCCATTCCAATTTCATAATGAAACCTTAAAGTCATCAAACAACAAACCACGACGCAACACCCAAATATGAGTTGAGTAGAATACAAGTCTCTTAATCCGACGCAAACACCTTCCGATTTTTTGACAGCTCCCCCCCTCCTGCACCTTCCTCCTCCGTCTTCTTCCTCCTCCTCCTCCTCCTTAATATCTCCATCTCCATTCCTCCTCCTCCTCCTCCTCTTCCCTCCTTAAACCCCCTCAACCCACCCACCACTTTATACGCGCACCTCCACTAATTTCACGAAATACACCCCCGCAATAAATATCGAACTCCTTGACACCCACCCCACCAATGACTTCCTCTAAATTCCCCGATCCACCACCACCCACTCCCTACGAACCCCTCCCCTCCTACCCACCTCAACCACCCCACCAACCCCCTCAATACATTATCCTCCTCCCTCATTACTACCGTACCCCTCGTCAATTCCTCCGCCGTCCTTCCCGTCGATACCTCATCCCCGCCGCCGTACTCCTCCTCCTCGCCGCCACACTCTTCTTTCTATGGCCTTCCGACCCCGAACTCTCCATCGCCCGTCTCCATCTCCGTCGCCTCAAAATCCACTCATTCCCCAAAATATCCTTCGATATTACCCTTGACGTCACTGCTAAGATACGTAATAAAGATTTTTATTCCGTCAACTTTCGTTCGGTTGTGGTTTCGGTAGGGTACAGGGGTAAGCAGCTGGGGTACGTTGTATCTGATTATGGTCGGATTAAGGCTAGGGCTTCTTCCTATGTCAATGCCACGCTTGAGCTGAAAGATGTTAGCATTTTCTCTGATATGATTCCGTTGATTGAGGATTTGGCCAGGGGTTCTATTACTTTTGATACTGTTACGGAGATTGGTGGTGAGCTTGGCTTGGGCCTCTTTGATATTCCTATAAAGGTATCGACTTCATAACTCTCTAATGCTATTGCATTTATTTAGTTGAGAATCCCTCCGTTTGAATTTGTTTGTCTGGTTTTGACTTGGCATGGAGTTTAAGAAAGTATGAAGAACTTTTGAATGTTGCGTGTTAATCTTGTGATTTTAAACATGTCATGTCCAATGTTAGAATTAAAGAGTTAGCCAAGAAAAGGAAAGAGACGTTCTTTTTGAAATTGAATTAAAAAGTAAAGTAGAACAAGCAGTGTATATTTTTTCCATCACTTTGTGGGATTAGATTAGTTTAGCTGTTGTATTATCTGAGTTTCAAATCTCCAATGGATGGGTAAAAAGTAAAAACACTAGGTGATTCCTTGGTGGGAAGAGTTGTTTGATACTTGTGTTATGTTGGTGATGGCGGTAACATGTTCATGGAATTAGTGGAGGAGCACGCAAGGTGCCCTTGATATAACAGTTATTAAAAAACTACAATTTGCTTGCTAAATGAGATATCTGAAATGAGAAATACAACTGCTTCGCTTCAAAGAATCTAGAAACAGTATTAGCGTGGAGAAATGTCATTAGGGCTAAGGGAATTGGAAGTTCATTATGTGTTGATATGCATGGGTCAAGGGAAAAAATATAAACTATAATGAGTAGTTTACCTTGGGGAACTATACACATGATTTTGCTTCCGAGAGTCTAGGATATTTGAATATTTCTTTAGAATGGCAAAGATTCAGTTTGCTTCAGTCCAATAAATGCTCATTATGCCTTCCAAAAGATCGCTTCTTTCTGTACACTATCTTAGTCCCAAAATGCACCTTTATCCCTTGATGTTGTGTAATTTTGTAAAAAGAAAAGTTTTTGCATGTTTAAGTACATAAAAAAAGTTTCAAGAGCTTCATTTTTAATGTAATTCCATATGACTTCATTTTTAAAAAAATTTAACAACAGAAAAGTCATGATTTTCCATTATGTGTTTCTCAGCTAATTCCTCTTTCATATTTTTAACCCTTCTTCTAATAATCATAACATTATAGAAGTAAACAACTTTATTGCACCAGAAGAAGTAATTTAATGTTGACATTACATGATAGCACTATTTCCTTGTATCATGTATGGCATATTCATTTTCATGATTTCTCATTTAGCATGGTTACTGTTGTTATTGTTTAGAGAAATTCTAGTGGACCTATATTTTACCATTGTCTACTTTATGTCAACTAAGAAAATAGCTTGTTATTAGCAGAATAAACTAGCTTTTGACTGTAGAAGTATTAGGTATAAGAGAATGGACTTAAGATTTCTATCTTCTATGGATCTGAGTCTAACAATTTTAATGGTGGATTTGATATTCTCCTCTCTTTGTTTCATGTTGGTAATTCTGTATCTTTCTTCGTTGTGCTGTTGGCTCGATTTATCTTTCGGATATCTCATCTTGAACAGTGAACCCTATCTTGATCACAAGTTAGTTGATGATCTTGAAAAAAAAAAACTTCAGCTTTGATGGGTTTTGCACTCCTTAGTGTGCAGGTAAGGGGTGTTTTTATCTTAAACGATTAAATCTGTCTAGACTCTAGATGACCAGTTAATTGATGATCTTGAAAACTCCGTTTCTGACTGGCTTTTTCTGCTCTTTTGAGTGAGCAAGGGAGAATTTCCTTCATTTCATTTCTCAACAGTACTAATCTAGTCCAAGCATAAAAATACCTAATAGAATTCTAGAGTAATGGACCTTCTCCCTTTCTTTCGATGCTAACAGTCGAATAAGTTCAGGAAAATAGAAAAAAAATTATCTAGATGTCGGCTAATCCTAAACTTGTTGACTCTACATTTTTCCGAGCTCTTAGTTAAAAATCTTTTTCTGGCGAGAGGGATTGCTTTTCGGTTGGAAATCAAGTTCCCGGAGCACCCTTACTCTCTGTATTCATCTGATGGGCAGTTGAACGCGGTCATGCCAGAAAGTGAATGTTTTGATACTTTTTTATTTTTTTGAGAATATTCTGGTCTGTAAATCAGAATAAGGACTTTATATATTTTCATTGTGTTTTTGCAGGGAAAAGTGTCGTGTGAAATTGTTGTGGACACACGCAATGAAACGATTTCTCATCAGAACTGCTACCCTGAGGTATGATACTTTGTTCTGTGTCTTAATATCTGTCTCAGTGGTGTTTGTTTTTTTAATGGATCAACCAAAAATAGGAGAATTACTGTGAAATTGTTAGCTACTTCCCAGAAGTTTCTGCTCAAGTACTCTTTGTCCATCGCATAAAATCAGCATCGTCAATGATTCAAAACCTGAAATTGTTATGTGAAGCCAAAATGTGCAAGAGCTGTTGCTCATCATCATATGTATAACGTAATTGCCTGGAAATGCTCGGATTTAACATTGTTGTCCTTTGCTGACAGTGACTCCGTTCGTGATGTGAATTGTGAAATATGGAAATGGATAGAGGGCCACTATCCAACTCTGCTCGAGGCCGTCTTGTAAATGCTCTATGGTCGTTCAAATTATTCATGTTATGCATTTGGTTACGTTTCAACGGTTTTGAATATTTTGTGGACTCCCCATTAGTGTAATTATATGAAGGCTTTTCGTGTTTGTGGGGAACCAACGTTCACACGCCTGACTTCTTTCTTCTGTACTAGCATTTACCATTGTTCTAGGAACACCATGGTGTAATATAACGATATATGGTTTTATCACGTACGGATAATTTCAATCTCTGTTTCATATTCACATGGTTCATTTTTTACTTGTGCACTATTGACGTGGCACGATATATCATCCTTTTGATTGATTTTTCAAGTTGAATAAGTATTGTTGGACATACATCTTATACAATTGTATAAGGGTGGTGGTGTTGAATACTTCCGCATTATTTCATCACGCATCTCTCCTAGTTCTATTACTACACTTAACTCTAATCCTCATGTCAAAAGAAAATCTTGCAATATCTAGCTTTGTGAGTAAATTCTTGTACAACTTCCAAGGTTAAAAAGAGTGGATTTTTTATGCAACAATCTAAGACAATTTCTGATGTTCAATCATGTGACGCATGTCCTCAGCTCGGAAGTTTTCTTTTTTTTAAAAAAAAAGAAAAACGTCATAGGACACCCAAGTGAAAATACACTAAAATGATCTTTGAGATCGCCAATTTGTACAGGGGAACTGTCATGGAACCTTGGCGACAGAAGTAGCCAAGTGACTACGCTTGTTCCTCGGTCGAGCAACCCATTTATAATCAGCATGATGGTGCCTGCATCTGAATGAGCCTGGATGGGTTGTGGGGGAGCACACACACTGAAGCCTCCTCGTTCCAGCTCCCCCTCTGCGTCCCCTTGATATTGCACTCACCTGCAGGACGTAAAAAGCCACTAAAATTGTACCAAATGGTAGACATGAAGCGATAAAGTTTAAATCTTGAATCCGCCTCTGTTTACCTGTGCCCGCACAACAGGAAGATATTGCCCTTGACGTTCTCTTTTGTCATGGTTACCAACCCAACAAGGAAATTCCCGGTAGCACATCTTTTATTGTTACAAACAATGGAGAATAATTCACCAGCACCAATATATAATAAATAGGCACTATCGCAATTCACAATGGAAGGAGGAGAAGAAAAGTGGAAACGTACAACTAAAAAGAAGCTTTAGATTGATTCATAGGTTGTCAAGGATTAAGGAATTTATTTCGTGAAGTTTGTTGTATTCTTTGCTTGATTAGAAGCTCCCCAAATTTGGAAGAAACTGAAATTAAGTTATTAAGGTTTGGAATAACTACCATCTTGACTTATCTTCTCTTTTCCTTTTTGCTTGGAAAAAATTTTCCCCACTTTCGTAATCTCTCCTTAGTAATTTTTGGAAGTTCAATACTAGTCGAATCAGCTTAGGAAAGTTACGCTGATATTTAGTGGCAGAAGGCTTAATATATGGAGTAAAAATGCACTTTAAATTATACTTTAATTTGCGATAATTGTCATAACACTTGATTTAATTATGAATTCGGACAAATTCTTCAATTATTCCAAAATAAAATCTACATATTTGAAACTATAATATACTACAATCTAACATAACTAACTACTCGCAAACAATAACATCTTCACATAAATTGAGTTCGGTTGAGATGATGTAAACAAGATCATCCACGTCTTATTGAAAGAGCTTATGAAATCCAAAACCGAAAATGCACAAAGGAAAATTCGAATTTGTACAGCAGAAGTGTCACAGAGCCTTAGCAACAGAAGCACCAAACTGATTAGGCTGCTTTGGTTCCCATTTATAATCAGCATGATGTCGCCTGCACCTGAACGAGCCTGGATGGATTGTTGGGGAACAAATACACTGCTTCACCATACCAACACCAACTCTGCTTTCAGTTGATGTTGCAGTTGCCTGTACCCTCGTAACATGAACAACATATCGTCTTCTACGTTGTCTTTTTTCATGGGTACTACCAACCCAATAAGGCACCCCTGAGTAGCACATCTTCTATTCAACGAAATTCTTGCCTGACATTGAACTACAACCTCTAATATTTAACTACAAAGAAAGGTCACAAAGTGGCAACATATATTAAAATTTAGTTAAAAGAAGAGCTTTAGATTGATTCCTATTTATCACGGATAAGGACTGGGCGGTTTGCTTTTTCCTCTTTAGCTTTTGGCAAGTGGAAAATATGGAAATATGGTTTTGTTTTTTTGTGCATATTATACAGGCTAGAGAAAAAAGGCTATGGGAATCATCAAAGTGGCTTGCTTTCTATTTTTGTTTGTAAGATGAGTTATCTGTTAGGAGTACACTTGGCTTAGCTTGGGTTGTTTGGGACTGAAAGCTTTAGTGACGCGCCTGACGCAGATTCCAACCACTTGTTGTTTATATACCGGTGTCTCAAGATTTCATTCAACTTCTCGACCACGATAGAGTCAGAATTTTTACAAGTAAATATACAAACTAACTGAAACAAGTTCGACATTTACTATATATATCTAAAAAGTAATTTAATCGTATATATAATATAATTTTTCGTCGAATAGGATTTGAATGAACCTCCAATCCTAAGTGTAGTTCCGCCCCTGACTGCAGAGAGCTGTTGTTAAAATATGTATATATTGAAATTGAAACTCAGATCTCATTTAGTTGTTATAAATAAAAGTATGCAAAAATAGAAAGAGCATAAATATAAAAGGAGACAAATATTAATAGCTTTTTCCTCGTTTATGCATAAGCTAAACACAATTTTTTTCTTCAAATTAGATATTCGTAATTGACATTTATTATATATATGAGATTAATGATGATTATCATAAATATTTTGATATTTTATTTTTTACGTTAATATATTTCTTCTACATAATATTTAAGCATACTATTATAGGCAGGGGCGGATCTATTAAGGCCGGTGGAGGTGGCGCGCCACCCGCAAATTTTGACGGAAACTCTCTATATATAGCTATATATAGAGATTAATATATTAAAATATTAAATCTGCAACCCACAATATCAAAGCACTATCTAGTTCAAGTGGCATCTCGGGCAACAACATAAATTTTCTACTCACAATATCAAAGTGCTATCTAGTCCAAGTGGTAAAGCACCACTATTTGTGGGTAATAGGTCGTGGGTTCGTAAAATATTAAATCTTAGTGTAAGTGATAAAGTGTTAATTTTGTGGGTCAAAGGTCGTGGGTTCTATCTTGATCAACAACACATTATTTTTTATTTTATTTTTTTATCAAGCATTGTTGATTAAAATTGGGCAACAAGCGTCGTAAATTTACTAGTTGACAATTTTAATTGACACTTGAAGAGTTCGGATCCTGAATCCGCCTCTGATTATAGAAAAATAATTTTATAAATAATGTATCACTAAAATAAATGACATTATCCTTATAGATAGGAATAAAATATAACAAAATCGATTTAAAAAAAAAAAAAAATGACAAATAAACCCTGCACGAAGGAAGTGTAGGTCATAAATAGTTGATTACTAAAAATATTTGAAACAATTATGATGAAAGAAACTACTTTTTGACCGTTGAAAGAGTAACTAAGCAAATCAAATTAAGATAAATCTAGCTATGGTAGAGACTCATGTCACAAAAGCAAGCTCCACCCATCAATTTGTAATTCATCAGAATTTTTTCATTCATGTGGATTTAGTAAGAAGTCTTGAATTTTTATTTTAAAACAAGTTTTATATATCAATTTAAAATTTTGAAATTAGTTAGAATTTCACTGCCTAATACAAACTTCAAATCTATTTTGATTTTTGACAAAACCTTTTGAAAATGGAAAAATTACATATTATACACAAAATACTATATTAATTACATGATATGGTTAATGTTATAAAAAATTACAATTTATAGTTATTTATAGTTAAAAGTCATCTATTTTATGGGTCCTATATACAAATATATTAGGATTTGTATATATCAATTTTCTCTCTCATGTATTTATTTTTGATATTTTTTTTTCTATTCTCTCTCTATTCTATTTGCTCAAAAAAGGCAACAATAAAATATCAAAACACAGATTTTTGATGATATCTTCTTCAACTGTTTTTTTCTTAATTTTCTCTCAATATCACTCTAATATCCTTGATTTTAAATTAAAGAAACGACAATATTGGTTACATCATAATACATGACTATTCAAGAGATCTTCTTCAACTTTCTTCTCCTAATTTTCTCTTAAAGTCACCCTAATATCACAAAATATAATCCTTGATTTTTCTGTGATAAATCATTTTTGCAAATTTTTCACCACAGAAAATCAGTTTAGGATATTTATTGACATAGGTTTAATTTTTTAAAATTTTTATATATTATATTAGTTAGTCGTTAAATTTCTTCGTTGTTCATCTGTTTTACAAAAGAAATAGAAAAGGGGGGTACTTCTCCGTTTTTATAATTTCTTAGTTGTTGCAAATTTTTATTTTATTATATAAATTTTTATATATTATGTAAGTCACTTCCCCATTTTTTTTGATGGGTGATTTATCAAAAAAAAAAAAAAAAAAATTTGCATCTTTTAGCAAGGTGGAAAGAAAAAAATATTTTAAGGTATCTAAATCTAAAAGGGGAGCAATGAAGTTGACAATGATTATAAGGCTTTTTTGTATATATTCTCGTGAAACAGAATTGTTGGTCAATATGCATTTTTGTTTCAATATATGTAGATACGTATGCTTTTTTTTTTTGTAGAATAATACATGCATATATATATACAGAGTGAGTGTATGTATGTATATACAGTTTGTATTTTTGATATATGTATATACAATTTACATATATGTATATACAATTAACTTTCACATATACATTTTGAAGAATAATGCATATGTAGATATATACAGTTTTAGGGTGCATATATGTATATACATTCAAATTTGTTGTTATGTAAAACATTCAAATTTGTATATACAGATATACAAACAACAAATATACAAATAACAAACATATATGTATATGTTTATTTCGTTTGCATATATGTATATACAGATATACAAACAACAGATATACAAATCTATATATTTTGTTTGCATGTATATTTCGTTTACAAACAACATTCAAATTTGTATATACAGATATACAAATAACAAACATATAAATAATAAACAACAATTTTGATTTGGATATATGTATATTTCGTTTGCAATATCGTTTACAAACAACATTCAAATTTGTATATATAGATATACAAATAATAAACAACAGTTTTGATTTGAATATATGTATACTACATTTGCATATATGTATATATAGATATACAAACAACAGATATACAAATATCAAATTTATGTAAACTAATATACAAATATACAAACAACAGATATACAAATAATAAAAACAATCTTTGTAACTTTTAAAACAGATATACAAATACAATTATACACTTATGTTAACAGATATACAGAAATTCAAATATACTATTACTAGATATACATAAAAAATATTAATAGACTGTCAATATGTATATTATGAGACATGCAGTAGAGTAATGAATGAATATATCACACAAATTGCAATTACAAATGGGATTTTAAAAAAAAAAAATTAACACAAATAAGGATTATAACCTTTTAACAACTTTTGTGAAAAAAAATATTACGAAAATAAAAATTGAATACGAAAATTGAAACACAAAATTACAATTGAAGTTATTGTATACAAAAATAATAGTAATTACAAAATTGACAATTTGAAAGTGTTTGAAGTTTATATTGTGTATTAGATGCAACAAAGAATTTCAGTAAATAAATTCAAGTAAAAAAATAATTTGTGTAAATTGTATATACCAGAATTTTGTATGCATTAATTACCAACTTTCTCCCGTGGATCACTTTAAAAAAAAAAAAAATTATCAACTTTTGAGGGAGTAATTAACGCATAAATTCATATTTATTGATATGTTATATGAGAGAAATAAATGGAAAGTTGGAGAAGATTAAGGGCATTTATCACATTAAAATTTCTTTTTTATCTCTTTTTGCTGTTATGGATTTTTCTTTTTTTTTGTATATATATACATAAAACTGTCATTTATTTTGTCTATAAATTGTATTAAAATTTATACTAGAAAGTTAGTTATAGATACTCTAATGAGACTATATGTGAATTTTTGCCTTTAAAAATAATCAATGTTTTTAACGGTATACTACTAAAAAATCCTATTTATGCAAATCTTATCGTGGCCCATATGCTGATAATGGGCCTCAATTGGAAAAAGCCCATTAAATTCATTTGGGGCCACCTCTCACCAGCCCAAGTAAAAGTTACATTCTTTTTCTGCTGCTGTGTCTACTATGATGCCTTCAGCTCTCTGCAAGGGGACCATGTCCGCTGGCCCATCCAATTACAATTAGTATTATTTTTTGAATTTGTCGTGTTTGATATTCGTATTGATGTCTCAACAAATTTTAATATACTCATTGCAAGACTCATTTCTGAATTCGACACTTCCAACAAAACTTTTTCCAATACCAAAAATTCGAACTTGAGATCTCTTATTAGGGCGGAGAATCTCAACCCAGCTTTCAGTTGATAACTGATTAAGGTCTCTCTTCCTTCAGGCCCCGACCAAAGAAAAATAGACAAAAATTGAGAAAAATACAAGATAAGATCAAGTACAAAGAGAACGTTGATAAAACAAAGATGATAGCAAGATCCAGTTTCTCTTTCTCTCGAACGTTTTAGCCTTATTAAGCATAAAAATCAGCACGAATTTATCAGAACGATATAGATAGTGAAAATTCGTATAGTCAATCGAAAAATCATGAGTATCGCTAAGTAAAATGAATAAAATAGGAGGATCATACAACTTATTTTAAATTTTGTGAGATTAAGACGTAGTTAAACATAAATATGTAGCTCGAGAAAAATTCAACGTTCAGGTGTGTGGGCTAAGATTCATAAATCTGAGTTGTCTAAACTAAAAGCCATGTGATCTCATCAACTCTTCTAGTCAAACATCTCAATTTAATTGCATGATAGATATCTCCATGATTACTGACAATCGACATATTAGAGCACAACTTTTAAAAAATAAAAGCAACTAATCATCAGTTCATCACAACAAAATTTAAAAATAATTATACTCGTAAGAGGTCGTCACAACACCATGCCACAAGACAGAGTTGTTCAGAGGGTAAGCACCTTTCACTTTCAATTTGAAGATTGTGATTTTAATTCATCAATTAAGTAGGTGTTTCGTCATAAAAATAAATTTTTTGGAGTTGGAATTATATTTGACATGAAAATAAATTGTTGTACTTTTTGACTTTTGGTGAGAAAAGTTAAAGTGAAAAAGGTGAAAATGCTTTTCTAAATACAATTTCAAATTCAACAACAACAATGTAACATATCAATGTATTTTCACATAGTGAGTTCTAGGAATGATAAAGTGTACGCAGTCTATATCACTATCTCCGAAGAAGTAGAGAGACTATTTTCGATAGACCCCAACTCAGAACAAAAGAACAGTAAATAAAGTCGTAATAAAACATGAAATTAACAAGATGAAATAACATAAATAAAACACTCACAGGGTAGTACTATACACTATCTAAGCAAAGCACGCACCACACACAAATCAAGAGCGGCTCAACAAATTTTGTGGTCTAAAGTCAAAGGCCTTAAACATTTTTAGAGACTTTAAATATAAGCATTTGAAAATAAGCAAATCTTTTTATCCGATTGAGCATAGTAAAAAATTATCTTCTATTTGTATCATTGTCCTTCATACTTTTAATTTAAAACATAAATCAAAACTATTAATATTTGAGTAGCATCATGTTTTAAGAAACTTTCGTGATTAATATAATGATTTTTTCATGTTTCCATCACCCAGTGATCTTAATTTTTACCCCAAATAAAAAATCTAAAATATTTTTCATATACTTCGATTGTTCAAATTTCTTTTATTTTAAATTTAAATATTATTGATTTATTTTAAAATAAATTATTATTATTATTATTATTATTATTATTATTCAGAAAGGCCCCCAAAAAGCTAGGGGCCTAAAGCCTTTGCTTCATTGGCTTTACCCAAGAGTCGGCTCTGACACAGACCCTCCTAACTGAAAATTTCAATCTACGCGCAAAGTCCTACAACTACTAGCATGACTATACCATGGCACACCTATCTACTCTTTATGACCCATCCCCACACTAGCTCTCTAATCTAATTCACATTCTCCATACCATTTCCTCAGTAAGCTGTAACTGCTCTATATAATGTCTAATCACCTCTCTCAAATATTTATTTGATTACAATTTTTACTAAAATAAAATAATTTTTTTTTATGACCAAACAGAATCAAATTAGGATAAATTTTACATCTCAAATATGAATTATCTAACTCATATCGAAATCGGGTAATTTATCCGGTTTATAAATCTGATTAGAGTAGGAGGATAACTTGATTTTGAACCAAACAACTACCAAATTGACTATTTTACCCCTGAACATATCACGTGCCATTACTGAGCTAGTACTATTTATACAAAGACCATACAGTTGGACTGTAGAGATACATCGTTTTCCTCTTTATAAATAGTCCACTTTGTTTCCCCCACCTTTGCATTTAATATTTACCCTCCTTTATACCCCCCCGGCCCCCATAATAATAATAACAATAAACCTTCATATTCACATCCACAAATATCACTCTCTGTTTTGTTAACTCTCATGGAGATTTGCTCATGGTGTCATTCCGATAACGGAAACATCTCCTGTGACGACAGTGATCCATTCGTCTCGTCGTATAAGTCGCCGGTGAACAGAAGAAGGATTTGGAGATATTTATGGAGCAAAATCAGCAAAGAAAAAAGGCGAGTTTTCGATTGTTCAAATTCAATGAGGTTTACTTATGATCCTCATTCTTATTCGCAGAATTTCGACGATCAGAATTCTGTTTTTGCTGATGATGATGAACTTTCTAGATCATTCTCTGCTCGTTTTGCTGTTCCTTCTAGAATCTTCCCTAAAAATGACTTAATGGAGAAGGAGGATAACAGAATGTAGAAATTGAAGGAACTTTCTTTGTGGGCATTATTGCCATTTTGCTGTAATAGTAAATGTTGTTCTTCCTTAATTTCGATGTTAATTGGAAATATTTTAGAAAATGGGTTTGACTCTGTTATACTAATGCTGCTTTTTAAGTCGGGAACTTTAATTCACAAAGTAAAGAAAGATGCTTTGTAGATAAAATCTTACTTTCGATTTTTTTTTTTTTTTTTTTTTTTTTTTTGTCTTCATGCGTTACTAGATGCTTTTACACGAATATTTGACTTGGCTCTCTCATCTTTAACTCTTTCTCAATCTTTTTACCTATTTGGTTGGCTACGCTTTAATTTTTTATTAATTAAACTAGGTAAAAAATTATAAGTGACCTATGAAATTAGTTCTCTCATTATGTTAATGAAGATCTCAAGTTAATATAAAATAATAATTAAATTTATAGAATATGAATTTTTAAATACATTCGCACAAGTATTAAACAAAAGCTTTTTCCCTTTCATCGTCTTATTTTGAAGTCTAAATACAACAAATACAAATCCACCGGTAAAAGGAATTCTTGCCTATTAGCTATTAAGTACTCTCTCCGTTTCGGAATAAGTAAATTGTTTAGGTATTTATTGATGTTTCAAAAGAAGTGAATCATTGAATTTTTTTTCAAATTTGCCCTTATGATTTGACAACCAATTAACTTTTGAAAAGGTATTATAAGGTTAATTTTTTTTTTATTTTGAGATAAAAATGGAAAATTGTGTTAAATTTACGTCTTTAATGCTTTTTTCTTAATATGTGTGCCAAAATTCAACAATTTATTTATTACGAAACGGAGCAGTATTCAACAAGATTAGGTGATGATGGAATCTCTCATTCACGAGTTGTGGCCATTGAATTTGTAGTTTAATCTAAGCTTAACTTGTTTAGTATTATCTCATAGTCATATAGAGGGTAGAGCCTAATTTAATTATTCGAACTAATTAAGAAGGGAATGAATTCTTCTAGTAAAATGATTAATTTAGAATTTAATACTAGTTGGTGTTGAATATAGGTACTCCTAGTGGCACATAGGAAGTTAAAATGTTAAATGGAGAAGGGACAGGGTGGGTCCCTTCAAGCCGCAGATTAATCCCAAACAAGTGCTTGTATGCATGTGAAGGCCATATTGAAAGATGAAAAAACTCAAAATAACAATTTGGAATTTATTGGTGCTCACCTTTGACTAATTGTTTTCCCTCTTTAGTCTAATAGTATTGCAGCATATAATTATAATTAAGAGTTTGAAAATGAAAGTATTATGACGTTTTGATAATTTCTTAGGTTAGTTAATACGCGAGCATTAGAAAACAATGAAGTAGACAAGTCTTAATGAAATAGAGTTTGAAAATAAAGTCTTTTTGATTGGATTAGAGATGCATATGTCAATATAGTGTATAATAAATGGAGGCAGCTCGATGGACTAAGCCGTCGTAGCGACGGGTCATGGAAAGAGTCGGATCACAAGAGTCTATTGTGACGCAGTTTTAGACTATATTTCTTCAAAGACTATTTTCATGCTCGAACCGTGACCTCTCCAGTTACATGACAATAATTTTACCACATACCACATGCGTCAATGCGTCCTTCCTGTTAGGGAATAGTGATAATTATACAATTTAGAGAATCTAGTTTTTGTTTCTAATTTCATTTAAAGGTTAAACAACTACTAAACTGAAATAGTAAGATGATAGTTTGGAGTTGCAGCTTAATTGACTGATTGAACCGATTTTGCATGTCACATATACGCATTTTAAGGACATGATGTTTGACAATTTCTTGAACATATTTTTTTCTAGTAAAATTAGGTGAAAAATCTTCGAGAGCTCATATTGTATGATCCATTGTTAGGACAAATTAAATAGGGATGACAAAGAGTCTTTTAGCTCAACTGAATCCCTTGTATTTTAATTGTCTAGAGACATTCTTTGATTTTACTTTCCAACAAGAAACAATTAGCTAGTTAGAAGGGAAAATCGTGTCTCAGGGTGAAATGTCAAATCACAAAGGTGGTTGAATTTGAGAAATTTGGACAAAAACAAAAGTATGAGAAGGCCAATGCACGATAGGACCAACAGGCAACAAACAAAGTTCAGTGAACTTGATGTTTTCCTTTGATAGTAGATCAGAGTAGTTTAGTGGGTATAGTACTATTTAAGCATGATCCCAATGTTGCTTCTTGTGAGAATAATTCTTATATTTAATCATTTGTCACCCTACTAGGTAACAATCTTTATAAGATGTGACATTCTGAATCTCATTATTCATGCATCTTAAACTTAATTTGTACAAAGGAAAAGACTAATCTTTAGCCTAACCAGAAAGAGCATTATATTAATGGCTACTGAGTTCTAACCCTTTGTATCAAGAATATGGCTTTGGATTTTCACTTTAAAATATAAAAGAATAGAGTATATATACATAAAAGAAAGACCAACCTATATATCTACATAATATAATTTTTCAATAAAGGGATGTCAATTTACATCCACACGACAACGATGGCTCCGCCACTGCACTGCGTTATCATTAAGGGAGTGCTATATAACTCATAAAGTATCCCTTCTCTGCATCTTGCACAGCCGGCCAGTGAAAACTCATCCACACATTGTATGGCAAGAACTTATTTGTAAAGTATATTTATATCAATAAAGCATATTTTTATCATAGTTAAATGATAAATTAAGGTAGATATATGTATTGATTAATAATAATTCTGTGATAATCATGTTTGCAAATATAATACATATTAATTAATTATAAGTGATAAAAGATACATGTCATAAATTTACATTTCAGCCTAATGTGGCCAGAGATGTAAGTCGTAGGTATCATGTTCACACAATTTAAGGACACTAATTAGCTTCTTATTCTTTTCTTTTTGTCCACAATTGACAATCCTCAACATATCCCGTGAACTTTGAAGATAAGGCTTTAATTGCCTTTTTACCCCCCTTGAAATGTGTTCTCCTTGATGTCCTAAGATAAGTAAACATCACATGTCACTGGAAAAATATTTTGCAGTTTGCTTAACAAAGAATAAATGTGTGAACTACTTATTGTATTTCGTTGTCGAGGCATTTAAATGTGTGTATCTTATTATTGTACTTTTCACCAGCAACTTTATACGCATTAATGTCACTATTTCTCCTTTTTAATCAATACAGTCATCAACATAGATTTCCACCATCACTGGCGAAGCTAACATTTCAACTTGAATTGCCCAACAGTTTAAATTTCTAATGGTCCCTCTTTTCATTTAATCAAACCTGGAAATCTTACCAACAATATTGTCCTCTTATACAAATCTCTGACACTTGCAACTAACCCTGATACACACCAATCTGATCTATCAATTTATCATATAGTACTCTACCTAGCAACAACTCTTCAAGCTCAAGCTATAAAGATTGACTCAGTACCACTTGTGTCAAAAGTAGAATTTAGACGTCGTGAGTTTTCAAAGATGTATATCTATGCAAATACTTGTCTTTTTGCACATATTATATAAGATTCTACCCGAAAATATTGAATTTTATCGAATCCAATAACCCATGGTTGGATCCTCCATTGTGCACTAGGTCACAGATGTTATATACAGACACAATTACGAATGCGAGATACTCACTTGATTGACTAGTAATTAAGTAATAAAAACAACAGACTTTCTTGATCACCTATAAAGATAATTCAAATATGAATGTTTAGAAGAGGTTGTATTGAGTATATACTATTTGAGTATTATACATGAGGTCTCATGCCATATTATACAGGCAAAAAGTTAGTGAATAATTGGTCATAGGGCAGCCTGGTGCATTGAGCTCCCGCTATGAGCGGATCCGGAGCCTGACCATAAAAGTGTATTGTGTGCAGCCTTACCTTGCATTTTTGCAAGAGGTTGTTTCCACGGCTCGAACTCGAGTCATGACCTCCTAGTTACATGGCAGTAACTTTACCAGTAAGCCAAGGCTCCCCTTCACCATATTCCAAAGAATCAGCAAAAACTAGCTCTATGGGAACTATATGAGAGACAAACCACATATGACAATGACCAAATAGAAACTGCAGTCTATGAAGATTGCGCGAACTGTCTGATAGAGTACCAAGCCGTATTCCAATATGATTCGAGCTCCATCCCAATTATGTCCAAAATCCTTCTCTGGTTCTCCGTCCTGGTCCCTAGCTTCATCAGGAACTACTTCCTTGCGGACTATTCTTGCAACCACTATTGTCAAATCAGTTAGCAACAGTATGTAAAGAGGCCTTGAGGCAATGAAGCTATTTGACTTTGCTATACTATGTGGAAGATGGGCATAAGACAGGACAACTATGAATGAAATCATGACAGAACAAACGACTCGTTTATTCTCAGATATCAGAATGCAAGAATTGATATCTCTAAGAGAAAATAAATGAAGGAGACTATGGCGTTTTCTTGGAAGCGCCACTGCATCTTCTGATGCTTTACAGTCTGGCTTAGTTAGTGATGATCTTACTTCGTTCTTTGCATTTGCAGATATAACCCCTTTGGCTCTAGCTTCTCCATCAGAATTTTGCACTTGAGATATTTCTCCTGTTCGTAAATCAGAAATACTCAGTTGAGACAATTCTTCAATCTCATTCTCCTGCACACCTTCCATGCCTGCTGCAAACCAACAAAATGAACTTAGATAAGATGATTTTGAAATTAAGTCAACATATGCCCTTTTCATCATCTTGTAATTATAAGATATTCTCCTAGCAATAAATCGACAACATGATGTTATTTAACTGAAGCTGATACTAAACATTTCAGCATCTTCTGGCCGGTAATCCTTTTTATCATCAAGAATAAAACAAGGCACTTTAATTTGTGAGGACAGGTTGTACCCTGATGGAAGTCGGAACAATGTATGTGTGACACGTGACCAGGAGGTCACGGGTTCAAGCCTTGGAAACAGCCTCAGGCAGAAATGCAAGGTAAGACTGCGTATACCCCGAACCCTGCGCATAGCAGGAGCTTTAGTGCACCGAGTTGCCCTTTAACGTATGTGTGACACGATTAAACAAACACAGAAGCCGAATGAACTAGAATCACGCTATGTTACACACAGGACGCTCGAATAATCTTTGCTAGGATACGCTGATAAAACCCTTTCTATACAATTCGCAGAAGTTGTAACTAATGTGCTCCAATTAAGACCAATCAAAGATTATATAGAACCAAAATTTTCATCAAAAGGCCCTCCATAAAAAGCCAACCAAGATTTAATATCCACCCCTTTATGAGTATTAACGAGGGAAAGACCAGTTGTTCCATATCTTTCTATAATCCCTTCACATTTACTATGATTCAAGCAAATGAGCACTGAGAGATAAGATAACTCCTAAGTATGGGAATTACGCCATGATTTTGAATTTTTTGATAGCTTCCCCATTATATATTAACCAAATTTATCTTTTTTGATCAAACACAAATTATTGAGACAGCAGAATGCACTAAGCTACCGCTATTCGCGGATCGGGATGGACTGGACCACAAGGATTTATGCTACATAGTTGTATTCTGCATTTCTGCACGAGGTTGTTTCCAAGACAACAAATTACCTATACAATATACAATTATTAAAAATACAAAATAAAAAATATGATTCTTTTTTAATAGTAGTATATTTCAGCAAATTCCCATGATTCATTTTCATGAAAACAAATACTATAAGAATGACATTACCTGATGATAAATGTGAATGATGAGTCTCCATTACATTATTCCTTTTTTCTTGTTTTTCCATATACCAAATTTTCTCTTCATCTCGCTAACCCAATAGCCCTTTTCTCCTTCAATCCTTAATTTAAAAAAAATAATAAAAAAAAAAAATAAATTCAAACACAAAAATTGGACCCTTTTTTCTCTCTGTTTGCGTGTCATGTGCTCCGGGTATAACTCCTCTACGAAAAGTTGCAGGCTAGTTTCATATTGGGCTGATTCTTTTAAATGGGGGCCCAAGAAAATGTGACGGGAGGCCTTTTCATATCAAGTGCGTAGATAGCCCATATGTATATTTTATCTTATGAAAAGAAAATTAAAGGATGTGTTTGGTATGATAGGAAAATATTTTTCATGGAAAATGTTTTCCAGAAAAAGATTTTTCTGGAAAATAAGTTGGTTTTCTACTTATTTTCTCATATTTGGTTGGTGAGTGGAAAGTATTTTTCGAAAAATATTTTATGGTGTTTGATTGGTGAGTGAAAAAATATTTTTTAGAAAACATTACTAACTGTTAACTAGTATATTAGTGCCTCTAGCAACACAACAATTTGTAAGAACTAACTTTAGTATAGCAAATAATATCAATATCGAATATTAAAATATTACAATTACTAAATTTAATCAACTACTAATTAGCAAATATAGGAGACATTTTTCAACATTTTGTTAGGACAATCTCAAGATACTACAATCAATAGAAATATAACGGAACGACAAGCTTATTCAACCTTGTGAAACAAGCTACATCGATGACAAAATGAAATATGCAATTAGCAAAAGTAACATAGGTAAGTCTTCCTCTATGCATATGAAAATAACAATACATTCAACGAGCATTAGAAAAGAAAAAAATTCGGGCTTCACTATTTTTTATTTCAAGCAGTGAAAAATTGAAGCAAAGCACAGTGAAAAATATTTTCAAGTAGTGTGAATTTTTTGAGAAATGTAAATATTGGTGTTGATGGGGCGGGGAAAAGGGGTGGGGTGAGGCATAAGTCACATTTGTCATTTTCTGGAAAATGACTTCACTTGGTCCACGAGGGAAGTCATTTTCCCTCAAACGAAGGAAAATAAGTTGTTATGGAAAACATTTTTCCAACATTTAACTACAACCAAACAAGAGAAAATAAGAAAACATTTCCCATCACAACAAACACAAAGAGACTTTAAATGTCACAAAAAATTAAATTCAACGAGCACGAGGCTCTTCCTTCTTCTCCATCTCTAAGGTAATTTCTTTCTTAAATTAATATTATTACGGTTTAAAATTACGATACATCAATTATTATGTTTAACTATCAAAAAGAGATTAAAGTATTTTACATGAAAATTCACTTTAATGTTCTCAGGTCAAAAAAAACTTTAAATGTATTTACTTTTAAATTTAATTATAGTAGATGTTAGGAATAACTTTATTCATAAATTTAATGAGATTTTTCATGACTGCATGAAGTACGATCAAATTCAATGATTTTGAATAACAGAACTCGCTTAACATCGAACATCTGATGATTTCTTTCTCTCTCATTGAGCTATTACTTTGGCAATGTCACATTTCATTCAGCTGGTTTGTTTTAGGCATTCAAATTTTGAGATCTTAAAAAAAAAAAAATTTAATAGTAAATTTTATAATTTTAGTTTCACTTAAAACAATATTGAAGATCGTAAAATAAAATTACAAATCCTATATTTTTTAAAAATAAATTTAATGTAAAAGGTTCAGGTTGAATAGGAAGTAAGACAAAATATTTGGAATGCAAGTTTGATGACTTGAGGGAGGAGAACGAGGTGGTAATAAGGTTGGATTCCCAGGTTGCGTGTAAGAGGGATAGTTTCAAGTATCTCGAGTTCATGATTCAGGGGAATGATGAGATTGCCGAGGATATCTCCCACCGTATTAGGACGGGATGGATGAAGTGGAAGCTCGTCTCGGGGGTGTTGTGTGATAAGAAGGTGTCACCCAAGCTTAAAAGCAAATTCTACAGGGTTGCAGTCCGTCCGGTCATGTTGTATGGAGCGGAGTGTTGGCCAGTCAAGAGCTCCCACATTCAAAAATTGAAGGTGGCGGAAATGTGGATGTTGTGTTGGATGTGTGGGCTTACTAGGGGTGATAGAGTTCGGAATGAGACTATCCGGGAGAAGGTTGGAGTGGCTTCGGTGGAGTACAAGATGCGGGAAGTCTGATTGAGATGGTTCAGACACGTGATAAGGAGGGGCACGGATGCCCCGGTTCGTAGGTATGAGAGGCTTGCTTTGGATGGTTTCAAGCGGGGTAGGCCGAAGAAATACTGGAGAGAGGTGATTAGGCGAGACATGGAGCAGTTACAGCTTATTGAGGACATGACCCTAGATAGGAAGATCGACGCGAATTAGGATAGAAGGCTAGAGCCAGTTTGGGTCGTTAGTATAGGATATTAGTTGGTGGATGTATTATTCTTGTTATGCCATCTTGTTTCATGTTTTATTACGAATTTGTTTACTATTCTTTATTTACTATTCCTTGTGGGTGTTGTATTTATGTTATGTCATCTTGTTCCATGCTTTATTACGAATTTGTTTATTATTCCTTGTCTTGAGCAGGGAGTCTATCGGAAATAGCCTTTCTACTTCTCCGAAGGTAGTGGTATGAACTGCGTACATCTTACCCTCCCCAAATCCACAATGTGGGAATACACTGAGTTTATTATTGTTGTATTGCAAATAAATGACTAATATCTTATTAACTAGAATTGATTTTAACTTTTATAAATAATAATAATAATAATAATAATATTACTAGGTAAAAGTCACAATTTTATGTCTCTTAAGAATTTATGCACAAAACTACTTAAACATATCGATTGAATTTTTTAACATTTATTAAAACACTTTACCAAAGAAAATATAATTGTTTAAATCAAGTGAAAGCTTGTTTTGCTTGTATTTATTTCTTTTCTTGTTTAACTTGAAAGCATACTATCTTAGATTTGAATTTTGTAAGACAAAAAGTAAACACGACCATAGAATTTTATCATTGTTTCAAACATTGTTTCAAAGCCTTCCAATTCAAGGGAATACTAGTTACTCCTATTTGTCAAATACTAGTAGGACTTCATAAAAAAATATATATATAGTAGAAAATTAATGTAGTCTTAAATTCTTCCCAACAGAATATTAACGCAGACAAAATCTGTGTACGTTTCTAGTTAATTAATAACCATCCATTAAGCACTTCATTAATTAGACTAATTAATTATGTCTAAACCGTTTTTAATATTTTGCATTATTTAAACACTTTTTCCTTTTTTTTTTTTTTTTTTTTTTTGAGACAAACATTGGTTTGTGCACTCTGAATGTTACTTAACACTATTAATTTTTAAGGAAAAATCAGACATAATGCCTAAGCAACTCCAAAAAACTCTCTCAGATTACCTTTCAAAGAAAAAAAATAAATCTACTGCACCACAACAACCTGCTGTTTCCACCGTTAAGACTCTCTCATCTCCAACGAACTGGTGGTTCCGTGGGTGTAGACACCCAAAAACGCCATCGTTCTCCGCCATTGATCACAAAGAGAAGAATGTACAAGCCAAAAATGATGCTGCAACACTTGCAGATGTTGATCGTTTCGTCTTTGAGAACTTCAAATCCTTTTATTCCAAAGATGATAATAGCGAAACTGAAGGTAATAAAATCAGTAACAGCAACATCGTGAAGAAAGGCAAGAAAGAAGAAATCATTGCTCAAAACAATGAAGAAAATGCAGGAGGTTCGAAATCTTTATCCGAATCTCCGAGGTATAATATATATTTCTGTTACTCATTCATTCTGTTCAAAAACAAATATCGCTTTAGCAAAAAACATTTGCGTCAAAATAAGTGTTGTTTGTTTCAAAAATATTTACAGTGTTCCAAGATCTCGACGTTTTTTCATGGCACCTGGTTCGTCAAGCTCTTTAATTGAAGTAGCAGCACGGGCAAGCATGACAATTTCTGACGATACTGGATCGACATCAGCCATCACCACGACCAACACGACAAATGAAACAGTACTGAATCCGGATGATTTTATTACACTCGTAACGTACTCTCCAAGTCCATATGATGATTTCAGGCAATCGATGCAGGAGATGATGGAAGCGAGGTTGAATGATCAAGGCAAAATCAATTGGGAATTTATGGAAGAGCTATTGTTTTGTTACCTTAATTTGAACGATAAGAAATCGTACAAATACATACTTAGTGCATTTGTCGATCAAGTCATCGTTTTGCGTGAAAACTCCGGCAGAGTCCCGGCGATATCACGGAGTGTTCGAACATTGGATGGGGAATTAAGCAAAAGGAATATGTAACGTAAGAAATTAGTCACAGGTTCAATTATGATTTAGTCAAATGTATTGAGAGGGACCAACAATTGAATTGTTACTTTTTTGTTGCTTCCCATGCAAATATCAATATTTTATTATCACTTTATCTAAGATTTAGTTAAGAGATGTTGCATATATGTTCATAAAAAGTGATTATGAACATGACATAAAGGAAATATACTATAATTAATGAGCTAGAATATATTAATAGTGGTAATTGTTGTATAAATTATTTATTATCTTTGTGCATATGAAAGGTAAATCCTTTCTTTATTTATTAGAGAGACCTGCAAACATCTAGAGCTCCTTTTGTAGTTTTGTTCCTGCCATGCTCCACTCTTTTGAGACGGGGAGAAATGGAGAAGGGGATTAAAAAGTTGGTCGCAATCAACCAATGCTCCAATCAAAGTTTTAATTGATTCCATTTATTTCTCACGGAGAATTGGAAATAGTTTATTTTATTAAAATTAAAAAGAAATCTAGGATGTATGTGGCATGTGACTAAAAAATATTTTCTACTTGTGAGTCTCAAACATTCATGTTATTGAATAGCAACAAACGACAAATTATGAAGACAAACAACAACCACCCACCTCATTCTCAAACAAGTTTTAGAATCGAATAAATAAATTATCCCTGCTGGGCATGTTACATCTAAGACTGATATTATATATAAAATAAAAATAAACATAAAAAGTTGTTTATATCTTCTAAATCTCTGAATACACCTCAAGTTGTAAAGAATTTTAAAAAATAAGATAATCCAATGGCATTTCAAATGCATCTACCCAGGCTACTGGAGTAACAGTCGCGCAATACACAGTTAAAGACCACAAAATGGGAACACAATATGATGACCCCTAGGGCCTAGGGGTTTGACAGGTCAAATAAATAACTTGCCAATTATGAGTGTCCACTTAACCACTCTTGAGGACTAAATGGCCTCAAAATCAAGTGCCTATATAGGGTATTCCTTTGGCCGCCAAATAAATAGCTTGCACATTATGCTTCTATCTGTACACATTTTCTTACAACAATGGTGTTCACTCAAACTTGAATGCACCTGACTATTTCATTGGGTACCTCTACCCTCTAGCAATGCACCGCTATAGGCTAAATATATGAGAAGAAATCACTTGGCGTTTCCCCTTCAAATGCGATATTACAAGCACTCCAGACTACCTGGTATACTCTACTTCTCTTCTCTTGTTCCTTGCCTAATCCATCACATGGACATACTATTCACTGGCTGACTAAATAGCAGTGTGCCTGCTTGGGAGCAGGGAGTGAGAGGTTCCCTTATTAGAACGGAAGACCCGTTGACTTTATTAGGATGACTTTGCACCTCACGGGCCGGCTACTTCATGAGTTCTCTTTAAATATTGATCATACAAAGAATGGTACTTTGCGGGAACATAATCCTTAAATCTGCAACACAACCAACAACTAGATTGAAATTCAGATGCTTGCAGTGGAAAAAATAGTCAACTGCAGAGATCATACCTGTGAAGGAGAGGTAGTCTATCAGGAAGAGAAAATAATCTTGTGATAGATTGAAGAACTTGGCCTATCTTCATTGCTTTAGACTTGAGCGACTTCATATACCCGACGAATTCATGGTACTCTGTATCAGTAAGCTTTTCTCTGACCTACTTAGGAGATCACCGCAAAAATGCTCAACTAATAACCCCAAATTTTGTTACTCAACCAGTTAGAAGTCTTTGCCAGTTACAAAAGATAAATTCAAGCAAATGGGAAAATCTCAAGCCCAATGGGATATCTTTTCTGGTAAAACAATGATTACTAACTTGTGAACAACGAGCTTGTAAAGATTAAATTAAAAAATTTGATGCTAAGAAAGTCCAATAATATATGGGAAAAGGGTCACATTTGCCCCTGTACCATCTAAAACTAATCACATTTGCCCTCCTATAGACTTTTGCTCTAATCTTACCTCCGTTGTTAGGAAAAGTCTCGTTCTTGCCGTTGACCCCTAACTGAGCTTCAAATTGAAGGTAATTTTAATCCATAGTCAAGCGCTGAGGGTTAAATCTGAACCTTTCCCTTAAAGAATCTGGACACATGGAACCCACCTATTATTTCACGCTGGAGCTCTATTAATAGCAAGGGCAAATATGAGACTTTTTCCTAAATGAAGGGGTATGATTGAACAAAAGTTTCAAAGGAGGGCAGTGTTGCTCAATTTCAACTAGTACAAAGACAAATTTGGACCTTTTACCTAAAAAGAACAGCAAACAATTCCAGAAAAGGAGAAACATCAGACATAAGCATTAAAAGAGTGACCATACAAGTTCCGTTTTGCAATGCTAAGCCAACTTAGTATTCATATAATTCCACAACTTCACAATTTTCAGACACTTGTCTAGCTTGAAGAGGTTCGTTTATCAAGTTTGAGGAAAGCCCTCAAATGCAACTTGAGTATCGAACTTAACCGTGTTTAACCTACGGTAGGTCTTATTTCGTCTTGTCCAAGTGACTGGTGTATCCCAGTTTTATCCACTGGTGACGATGTCACAAAGACCCTGTTTCACACCAGAATTATTAAATCTGCTCAAATTAATCTGTATCTCAATCCCAAATCACTATTATATAAAGAGGAAATGCACTGAATTTCCTTCGGCTCCATAACTTTGTCAACTTGGTTCTTCAGCATGGTGAAATTTGTGATACACACAGGCAACTTTAATTGCTCAACATCACTGGCACTAAGTTGAGATAGACCAAAACACAAAAACTCCTAGACTGCAGTTAAAGTAAGAAACACAGACGTTCCCAGCACACTAGTACACACAAAGCGGTTGATAAAGCAAGAGTAAGTTTCTAGCATTTACCTGAACAAGAAAAGCTGATCCTTTTGCCTCATTATTGCAAGGAGCAGAGCTACGACTGACATCTTTGCTTTGCAGGTCCACTAACCCTGTGGTCTTTTGTGATGTCATCTCATCTTCAAGAAGGTTTGCTCTAGCTAAATTACTGTTTTGTATACTCCGTTCATCAGAGTACTGTGACTTCTTATTCTTCAGTAAATATCTATAGTCACTTTCTGACAGCAGGAGATGGGCACCTGAGGAACGGTCAGGACTGTCATGAGGCTTTTGAAAATGATCTCTTTGACAATCAGATCCTGGTAGTGTTAACCGAGGCCTCTTCAGCGAACAAGGTGCAATAACATCTTTTGGTCGTTCATCAGACAATTCATCTTTCGTCAAGTCAATCATTTTCTGATTGCTAACTGGCATGTCTTTACGTCCAGGGACCAATAAATTACTTGCATGTTTCATGGCCAGAATCTTAGCTAGCTTATCAGATCTAAGAGATGATTTATTAGCAGGGAGTATGTCTTCCAGCCTACCAGGGCTGTGGCCTTGCTTAACTGAGGAAGACAATTGATTAGTAGAGCAAGGAAAATCCACTGATGAGACCTAAGAACAGAATCAAGTGAAGAAAGAAATCAAAAAAAATGTGTATTACTGTCATATTGAATTAAAAAGATGCACTGAAACTAAATTAGCTTACCACAGGGGCAAGAAGCTTTTCAAAGTGAAGTTGAGACTGAGAGCTTCCTCCTCTCATAACTGTTTCTGCAAGAGAGGATAACCAGAATCGATAGGTAATAACAATGACAATAATATGTAATAACAATTACAAACATAACCATGTACTTAGGAAACAGCCATACTCTCCCCATACCCCACTTGTGGGACTACACTAGGTATGTTATAGTAGTGAAGAAGTATAATTTGACTCAACCAATGAAAGGAGGCAGAGATACACATAATTTGACTAAAGCACAAAGAAGCACTTCTAAAGCATGAAAAGAAAAGAGCACGTTGCTTTCTTGTTTTCATTCCTAACAACAATGATAGCAACAACTATGCCTCAGTCTCAAATAAGTGGAAGTTAGCTATATGAATCATTAGTTCTCTGTTTATGCTCAACTCACCTCATCATCGTACCAAATAAAATAAAAGTAACAAGTTATATATGTATGTATGTGTATATATATATATATATATATATATATATATATATATATAGTAGTAATAATAATAATATTACAAGTTCTAAAGGGTTTAGGTTAAGCAAGACCAAGACGGAGTACTTGGAGTGTGTGTGTGTGTATATATATATATAGTAATAATAATAATAATATAAATTCTAAAGGGTTAAGGTTGAGTAGGACCAAGACGGAGTACTTGGGAGTGTAAGTTCGGAGATTTGACGCATCAAGCTGGCGTGGTAGTGAAGCTGGATTCTCAGGTCGTTCGAAAGATAGATAGTTTCAAGTATTTTGGGTCAATAACTCAGGGGAATGAAGAGATTGACGAGGATGTCATGCACTGTATTGGTGCAAAGTGGTTGAAATAAAGGTTCGCTTCGGGAGTCTTGTGTTATAAGAAGGTGCCTCCTAAGCTTAAAGATAAGTTCTGCAGAGTGGAATCCGACTGGTTGTGTTGTGTGGAGTGGAGTGTTGGTCAATTAAGAACCCCCACATCCAAAAGTTGAAGGTGACGGAGATAAGGATATTGAGATGGATGTGTGGACTTACTACGAGGGATAAGGTTGGAAATGAGATTATTAGAGAGAAGGCAGGAGTAGTTTCGACGGAAGACAAGACGCGGGAAGTGAGGTTGAGATAGCTCGGGCATGTGATGAGGAAGTACACAGATGCCCCAATACGGAGGTGTGAGAGGCTGGCTATGAATGGTTTTAGACAGGGTAGAGTTAGGCCGAAGAAATATTGGAGGGAAGTGATTAGGCGTGACATGGAGCAGTTACAACTTACAGAGAACATGACCCTTGATAGGAAGGTGTGGAGGACGTGGATTAAGATAGGGTTAGTGGGTAGGATTGTGTCCTTACTAGTAGGGACGATTCTTTTGTTTGTAGTTGTGCCTGTAATCATAATGTTGCATGTCTTATAGTTTCTTGTTTGTGGTGTTTAGGTGATGTTTGTGATTTCGGATAGATAGTTCATGGTATTACTCTGTGGGTCTCATGTTTCTCTTATTATCTAGTGGTGTGTCATCCCATTTTATTGTTTGTTTTTATGTTTTTTGCTTGTTATACTGTTATTTGTCTTATGCTGAGGTTCTATCGAAAATAACCTCTCTACTTCATCTGAGGTAGTGGTACGGACTGTGTATACTTTACCCTCCCCAAACCGCACTTTGTGGGAATAGAGTATGTTGTTGTAATAGCAATATTATAAGTTCTCTAGCAAATCCAAAAACCTATTTTTTTTTCTCTATCTTTTGGTGTATCTGGTCAGAAAGGAACAACATGTGTTTCAATGAGATCTCAACTCCTACCTATTCCCTCAAAGCAAGATGTTTAGTCAACCTTTTTAGTTGGAGCACTCTCAGCACCATATATGTTGACTACGTTTTTTGAATTTTGTTAGCTCCCTGACCTTGGCATAGAATCATCTGTACAGGAGCGTGCTATCTCACTTCTTGTGTACTCTCTGGCCTCTGCATCTGCTTGATGCCTGAATTTCCCTTGGTCAAAAAAATAAATTACCTTTTTGCATCTTTTTCTTACATTGTTCCCTATCTTTAGCTAAGTTTGTATTGATTCCAAGAATTTGTAGGTCTTTTGAGACAACTTCCTTCCATATGACTATAGATCTACCCCATCCCCTTTTAACACCTACACTCACCATAGTTTTGCACTTACTGACAGGTGCATTTGTTGGTCGGACGCATGACATGAACAAACCTGTCATGAGCTAACTACCTATTATATTTTTTTATATATGGACAAGCTACAGTTAAAAGAGAGCAGGGAGCATTTTAGATAAGAAATTATTGAGCACGTTCACACACACCCATTGATTAACTTGTTTTTCAGTCGAACCAAACAAATGTAGGTGTATTTCTTTATGCTGAAACCAAACCAAAAATGAAAAGCCGGACTGGACTGCTAATTTGAGTTCAGATTCTTTTTGTTTCAACCAAATGCTCTCACCCACTCCTATAAATAAGCACCGCAAAATATCTGAACCATAACTAAACAGAAAACTGAAGCCATTTGCCGACACAATCTTTGATCTACAGATATCTATCTGTTAAAATCCTAAGTATTGTCAGCCTAGGACTATTCCGACGGAATACAAGATGTGTATCATCAAGTGATCTAGGATGTTCAGGGAAAAATGGCATCATTAACTACGAGCAAGAGAGTGCAACAATAAGTCAAACATTGAATATGATTTTCTTTAACTAGTTATACTTTACCCTTGTCATCTGGTGGCATCAATTCTAGCTTTGTAGGGCCACGAATTCTTCCATCACGAAAAAATCGTGTCAATGAAAAAACTACTTCTCCAAATCTGGAATGACACTGGACAGTCAAAAAGATAATAATTTAAAAAAAATAAAAATAAAAAAACGAAAATAGAGCAAAAATACTATTTTAAACAAATCAAACCTTGATATGGGGTTGTATCCAACGTGATACCTGCGACTGACGGTTGGAATATGTGAATCTGCTTAAGATAAAGGAGAAGTTAAAAACAGATGCTTCAAAATTGATAGGCCGCTTTATGCAACAGGAAGAATGATGACCAAATGATGTACAGTAACTTTAATTCCGAAAACATGCAGTGGATGACTCACCTATTGCGGACTTCCTTTTAACAGATATATTTGACTCATGGCAATGCCTTTAATTCCCAACACTATGAAAGTGTACGTGTTTGTATCAAGATTCAATATCAGAAACGAGCTTAAGCAATCAAAACCAAGTCATTCAACTATCTAACAAGTATCACAGCTTTGACTAAGTTGTAAGCAAGACATTTCATTACAGCTTAGGCGAATAAACTCCAGCAGCATTCTGGTCAAATGTAAAGGGGAAAAGCAGGCCAATACATGACAGCAATTTGGTGAAAAGTTGGCATGGCCCACAGCTTGATTATGGCTCTAATAGATGACCGTAATATGGTCAAAAAAGGGTATATACCTTTCATCACAAAAAATAATTGCTCCAAAATCATGTTTATGACGAATGACACGGCCCACAGCCTGATTAACAGCCCTCGTTGCTTGTTGAGTATACCAATGTTCTCCTGTTAGGCCCTGTTACATCATTTTTTACTATGAATATGCTCAGCCCTCGAGAAAGGTGGGTTCAACAAGAAACAAGCACAGAAGTACCTAAACACCTTTTCAGTTTGCCCTGTACCTTAGATCCAGTTAGTTGCAAGTTCATCTGTTGATCCAGGAATTCACGTTTCAAACGGACCTGATTCAGACATACAATGCACAAGGTCTCATTATTATTTGTATGAACAGACAACAATGCCAAGGTGACAACCTAAGTTCTACACATTTATTTTGTCAGACAAGTGCAAAACATTTTTATCCAAAGAAATTAGTGCCTCAGATCAAAATTCAGACAAATTGAAGATCAAAGTACTACATCCCCTGGGTTGCTTTCATATATTTGGACAAAATTACCACAAACCAAATGATATCAGGAAAGTAATAGTTGTTGAAGACGATATGTTAGGATGCAAAGTGACCGAGATGTAAGTTTTTGGTAAAACAAAACTATGAGACGCTTGAATCAGTGAACACCTCCAAAGAGAAAATTGACACAACAGCAAGTCAGTATGTTCACAAACCTTAGGATCAGTGCTTGTGGCAAATGGGATGCCGGTGATCACAACAGCTCTACCAGCATGGTCAGTAAAATCCAGCCCCTCACTCACCTATGCACCAATCAACCAATAAGGAGGAACATGATTAAAGGGTGCCATTTATAACACAATTACCAATGATCTAGATAACCTGAATATATACCACTATATAAGAACTTAGAAACATATAGGCAGTTAGGCGCTACATTTTTACATTTAATACAATTGATTGGCTTTTAATTCATTTGACACATCTTAATGAAATACCCAGTAGTATGCTTCACCTTGTGTAGTAGCGAATAACTTGGATTTATAAAATTTATAAGTTCAATGAGTAATGTCCATTTTTTACTAGGAAATTTCCACTATTAAGTTATACATTTTCTCAATGTACAACTATTGTGGGAACACACTGGGTATGTTGTTGTTATTGTTGTGATGTACAACTATGATAAGTTTGTTATTACAGTGTGCATAGAAGTTACTAACACAAAATCCGCTTAAACTTCTTTTGCTTTTATAAACGACAAACACCATGTAAGTTAGCTTGCCAAATTCCAACTGTGCTCAGAGGTTTGAAACTCGACGGAATATGGGCCCACCACTTTACCCTGCTTCCACTAAATGTCAGGCTTAACTAAATGGCCGCACTCAAACTCGTGATGTGTGGCCTAACCCACACTGCATGCATTGCATCCTTACTCATATCAAAGCACTACTAGTTAAACTATGTTGAGGACTTCCAGAACCCACTAATAACATGAGCTTGTATTAAACGTTCAAAACTAAACAGATAATTCAGTTTTCATGAGCTAAAGAAACATTTTTAAAGAAGAAACCTACTTTTCCACGACAGACTGCAAAAAACACAGCCCCAGATGCTGATTTGTCCTTTAACTTGGCCATATAGTCCTGTCGAGGTCCAACATTACTGAGTCAAATACAGACACAGAATGAATAAAAGAATAGTTTCAAAAGTTGTATGGCGTACTTCAATTGCCATTGGAAAAAGAGAAGATTGTCTTGGTTCAACCACAGGCAACTTGTGTTTGCATATCCTTTCCCATATTGTGCTTGAATCCATTGAGTTTGAATGCCCCTGAAAAGTTTTGTAGCCCAACATTAGGCTCAAAAAAACCAATGCCAAGCAGATGTCCTTTTTTGAATTCTCTAGATCCTTACCAAAGTTTTCCAGCAGCTAATGCATTGCTCCAAAATGTAATATGAAGGGAAAAATACAAGAAGGCCATCTGGTACAATGCGAGTGAAATTGACTGAATCACAAAATCAAAAAGAATAACCTCCATCAAGAATATTATCTGGAAATTTTATCAGCATTTCACAGCTATGCATACACCACATTCCACATACCAATCGCATTCCCAAGCTCTTGCTTGTATTCAATAGAGCCACGTGTCCTATATGATGAGTTGAATGTATAACCAGAAGGGCCCACGGGTACAACACCAGCCCATATCTGATTGTCAGATATAACATGAGGGTTCTCCAAACGGACTGGAAAATCTCTACAAGCAGCAAGAAAGGAAAAGAGATAGGAAACCGAAGTCCATGCCAGAACAAAACTAAGTAAAACATTTTGGGATAAATTAGACTTACAACTTCAATTCCTCAGCAAAGGAATCCATTGGAGATAATGTGCCAGAAGTCAAAACGATAGATCCAACACCTAATCTGGAGAACTGCTCCATTGCAATACCTGGATTGAAACACCACCAGCTCAGTGTCCTTGATGCCTTGCCTGCAGCACAATATCAATGATTACAAATATGGATGCGAAAGGGGGAGGGTTAATGGTATAGAAAACAAAAAGATATGGAGGACATAAGTATCCCAAGAACTGATGCTATTTTTGCACCATGCCGAAGAGGAATTGGCTACCTTTAAAGGAATCCATGCCACTTCCTTGAACTTCCTGAACATGAACCTAATAAGACATGAAACAACTTCAATCAGACAACTGACTGAGAATCGGGATTTAGTACAATCATATAAGTCCCCAACAAAATTATTCTTCAACCTGCCAGCCCAAAAAAGACAACATAATCTCATAACTTACACGATAGTATTGGGCATGAGGGTTCCCATCATCTCTGAAAATCTGCTGCAGAATGTCACCCATGCTTTCCAATCTGCAGACTGTGCTTTTTGACTTGTTTGTTTTTCCATCTACAGTAGTGTTTGAAACTGATTCAAGTAGCAAGAGTTCAGTGATTTCAAATGAAGAAGCACCATACAAAGCAAAGGAAAGAAAAATAAAAAACACTATTCAACCCTGGCTATAAAAACTAAAAAGAACCCAAAATTTTTCTTGCCCCCTAGGAGAAGCACCGTACAAATAAAGCTTAAAAAGAAAAATTAAACAAAACACTATTCAACCTTGGCTACAAAAGCTAAAAACAACCTAAAATTTTTCTGGCTCCCTTCCATTGCAAGGAACAGATTTCCTTTTTTAAACAAGTGAATTTCATTGAATAGGGAGTTAAACATTGGTATACAAAAATGTACACTTAGCTTCTGACACAGTTCACATCAGAAACATTAAGCACACTTTCTCAAACAGATACAATCTACGAAACCAACTTCAAAACCAACTCTAGTTTAACAGTTTTGGACCACTAAAACTATAATGACTGAATCAAAAGCAAAGTTATTAATCTTCCAGCCAAGTTAAACAGTGCTGCGAACAAACCATTTATTCCAGAGTAGAGCTGATACAAGGTAGATACAATCTACGAAACCAACTTCAAAACCAACTCTAGTTTAACAATTTTGGACCACTATAACTATAATGACTGAATCAAAAGCAAAGTTATTAATCTTCCAGCCAAGTTAAACAGTGCTGCGAACAAACCATTCATTCCAGAGTAGATCTGATACAAGGTAGGTCACATTCAGAGGGTCAAGGCAGTAAGAACTCACCTTCTTCAAGAAGTACAGTTGCTTCCTCAATTATATCAATGAGCATGTTGGCAGTTTTTTGTGTGACGTTTAGATCAGCAAGAAACTCATAAATATATGGTCCAGGTTTCGTGAAACCCAACTCTTTTGAATCAATGGGCACTTCAGCAATTTTTTTCTCAAGCTTCAACAGAAGTGCTGCATGAGATGCACACTGTTAAAAGAGTGTGTGGCACCCATATACTACCTCAGATACAAAGGAGTTGAACAAGTAAATTTAGTGAAATAACTGAGAGGAACAAACACATCAAACCAAAGTAATAAGAACAGAAACGTCTTGAACAATTAAGGGCAATGAACTATACGCTCAATACCCAAGAATTAAAACATGTCAAATGCATCTATCATAATTTCATTCATCAATTAACTAACCCTCCCCAGACCCCACTTTGTGGGAATACAGTGGGTAAGTTGTTGTTGTACCTCTGAGAATAGCAAAGTTATCAGGATTACAAGATTTGTCACTTGACATCTCCCTCCTTTCTATCGAAAGATCTATACAGTTTTTAGCTTCAGAGATGCAAGCTGTCAGAAGGCCAGACGAAAGGTCAAAAGAGGCAGCATCAGCGCACAAGCTTTCCTGGTCAAAAATAGAAAACCATCAAAAAAATTAGTTGTATATTGAATTACAACAGAAAAATGATGGAAAGGTGAGCATTCTGAGAAAATACTGGTGCAACGGTTGAAGGTGCAATTTACCAAGTTATGAGCTTCATCAAATATAAGTATACTGTTTGTCCACTGAATATTCAAAGATTTTCTGTATCCGCGATCAATAAGATAATTGTAAGGTGCAAATAATATGTCCACAGTCTTGTGAAGTTCTCGTGATACGTAATATGGACACCTATAAAAGAACCGGAAGTGAGACCAGTCATATTATCAAAGAATTAAATGACAAGACTCACAAGAAAAACCTACGGGCCACTGCTTTTTCCGATGTTGACCAAATCCTCTATGTCAATAGGTTCCTCTCCAAGACTAGGATTAATCTTCATGAACTCTGTATATAATAAGAGAAGATGAACAGTCATAATTCACAAAGTACAGTAAAGACAAAAAAGCAAACAAAAGAAAGTCATAAGCTTAGTTACATAATCACCTTTTATGTTTTTGTATTAGATCGACAAAAAGTCATTAGCCTACCATGACGCTTGCTGCCCAGTAGGCTGCCTAATCACATCCCTTTGGGTGCACTTCTTCCTTGAACCATGTGTGAAAGCAGGGTGCTTGGTGGCCCAGACTACCCTTTCTTATCCACATACTTTTACTTTCATTTCTTCATCTATTTTTCCATCACTTTTGGTGGGAGGCAAGTGCTAGAAAGGCGTCCAAAGCTATCTTAGGGAAGTGTCTCTTTCTCACACATTTCTACAATATAAGGTAAGGTTTTCCCATCCCTAGTTAAGGAGTCAATTTTTTTTACAAATTTCTCTTGCCACTACATAATGTACCTTTTTTTATAAGGATAATTTACCATTAAGTTTTGTCTGAATCTTTTTGAAATTTCTAAACAACTATCCTTTATAATGTAGATTGTTTCAGGGATATATTGTGGCCATTCACGATCTTCCAAGTAATACAAATAAAGTCATATAGCAGACATGCATTAAAGGACAGAGGAAGAGGAAGTTGTCATATAAGCAATCAACCAGTCATTTCATCTGGGTAACAAGGTACAGATTTTCTTAAGTCATATAGCAGACATATAGCAGACATGCTTAAGTTCTTTAAAGATACCTTCTTAAAAGATCAAGGTACAGATGCTTGTCTCCAGATCACAAAATATATACACAGAAAACGCAAAACGGTAATCATGATGAGATAGAGAAAAGACAGGTAAACTATACAAGGATCAACTATTTCTGATGTTCCAAAAATCAAAATACCAAAGAACATATAATTAACACATTTTATAGACAAAGGTAGTAAGTAATAACTAACCCAACAAGCAACTAAACCAGTTAGTTGACCTAGCTAAAGGAGACATTTTTTTCTGTGTTCTTCAAAGATATCTACCTAAACATTCAGGGTACATATGCTTATCACAGTGTTTATTATACACAAATAATGCAACAATAAAAGGACCACATATGGTTAAATTAATAACCGACTCTGTGTGTACCAAATAAATTAGGATCAAGCAAGAAAAACCAAGTACATAGTGACTAGCTTTTCCGAGGTCTTGATAAGTCCAATAGTTATATATCTGGATATACATACTTTCTTAGTAAGTGTTTGACATACAGCACTTCTATTAACTAGAAAGCTAAATAAATTCCAAGCCCTGTCATGGGTACCACACGTTCCACCAAGTAAATTTGCATCTTTGCTTATCTGTTCTCCAATAAATTAATAGCATGAAAGTGGTCTTATGAGCGTAAAATATGAAGTAATTTAAAATTATAAAATGCGACAGATGCCAAGCTGACACTGAAGAGCCATCACTCTGTGCAAAACCAATTTTAGCTTTAAAAATAATTGTTTAAATATTCTTTGTGACTTCGATACAAGAAATCAATAGATCAATAAATATTTGGCCTTATACTTTTTCTTCTTTTTTTTCTTTTTTGATTACACTGTTGTCTAGTCAGTTAGCATGCATCTTGATTACTGCACCGGATACTTGTTTCTTCCCAACAGCAAAAGTACCCGCTAAACTTTGTCAACCAAGGCTTAGGCAAATGGAAAGAAATCATCAGGTGTTTTAGGTGTTTTTTGTCTCTGATGTGAGTCAAACCCTTGTTGCCCATGGTCTTTTTGAGTTCACTGATCATTACGCCACACCCTTGGATGCAATATGTGGACGTTTATCTTCTATTTACATAATTCCATTGGGACCGAGAAGGAATATGAGTCAACAAAAACAGCGCCTAAAATTTTGCGCTGAACCATGCAGGTAAATGTACTTTCTAATAAAATAAAAAGTGCAATAACCTCCCTTAGGAGAAGAATACACCTGGGATGAGGAAGAGGGGATGTGGGAGGGCTAAAGCATAAATGGAACCAAAGGAACATTTATAAGTGAATCAATAACCAAAAAAAGTATCCAGCTTAACCATGAAGAGTTTGAGTGCAAGTAGATATGCTTAATATACCTGCAACGCGAGAAAAATGGGCACAATAACGTTTTTTACGCTTTTTGCAAAGTGCATGACAGGCATTTGTCTGTGTTTTTCCACGCAGCAGACTCACTTCTTCATGAATGCACAGTTGTTCTCGAGACCCTAAGACTACCATTTTGGGCCTATAAATCACATTATATCGACATAATCAGAGACTTTATGGCATCTGTAGATGTAAAGTATTGCTAATAAGAAATCCTAATAACAACATGCTCCCATTGAATTAGGACACTATTTGAAATATTTCAATAATATCCTAACAAGACTAAGAGATAGCTAATGCCACATGTTTAATAATGTAATCACAATTCGATTCTACCTATAGTTGGTCCTCTTTAACTCTTTCACCACTTGTCGAATTTGACTATGCGTGCGTGATGCATATACAATACACGGTAATGTTGAAGATTCAGATTGAGAAGACTCATCGGACTGCTGGCTACTGGTAATATGATCTCTTCTTCCACTCTTCCGTACTGAGAAACCTCCCAAACTCTTCCTCCAAGCCAATGTGGCACAAAGCAGACACAAGGTCTTCCCTGTCCCAGTTGGACTCTCAAGCAATGCGTTACATTTCTGCCGCATCACAAGCATTCGTTAAGTAAAACAAGAAACTTTTAAGACTACACGAAAAAAGGGAAAAAAAAAAAGGAACACAAACATGGAAACACACTTCATGTAAACAAAATCAATGTGTATTCAAGAAAACATATTGTATCTAGCACGACAGATGTGGCTACTACTCTTCCGTGGAAAATCATAGTGCACAACTAGAGCACAACAAATTTTTTTCATATATATATATATATATAAAAAATTCAATCCCCTTGAAATTTCACTGTAGTGGCAAAAGTAGTTCAAAAAGTTCTTTATATTGCAAATTCGAATTTTTTGAATCCCCTTGTTAAAATTCCTGCTCCGCCAGTGCGACCACATGTGATTATCAATAACAATAAAGGTAATTTTCCTTATTCCAAACTACAGAAGCCCTATTCAAGCAATGATCAAAGTATCTAATGTCAAATAATCACTAATTGAAACATTAACTCACTAAACACTTCAAAAATGCTTCCACAAGCCATCAGAATAAGTATACTAGCAATAAAATTGTATCCAAAAAGCCTTTTGAAAAAATCAATGAGTGATGAAGAAAGATATACTAATACATTTTGAAGAGATTGAATGACTTTATCCATGTAAGCGATCTGGCAATCGTAAGCCTCGTAAGGGAAATCCACATCGATTCCCCTAATTCTGTAAGTCGGCATCTTGCTCAATGCGAGGGATTCGATTCGACTGAAGAGCCTTTCTTTCTTTCTTTTTTTTTTTTCTGCTTATGAAGAACCCTAGGACATTATCACACTGCAATGTCTTCGAGGTTTTCCCGCCATATTTCTGCTTCTTTCGCGTTTAGTTGAATCAACCGTAGGATTCTCTGCCCTTTTATAATTTGTTAATAACTAAATATCGATCAGTCCCAATATATATTAGTAGTATTTTTTATGTGATATACATGAAATTTAAATAATAAATAATAATTTTTTATATATTTTTAAATATTTTAAATTATTAATTATTATAATTTACAATACTTACGTATTTTTCAAATAATACATATTATATTCTTTGTTCCAATTTTTGTGACGTTGATAAAATTTCGAAAGTCAGTTAATTTTTAAAATATTTTAAGTTGTTAATTATTGTGATTTATAATACTTTTTATTTTATTTCAATTTAAGTGGTCAGAGGCCGATCCAGGATTTGAACTCTGTGGGTGCCAACTGCCAAGTAAACTTATCGATCAAATAACAACAAAAATAATATGCGGCATCTTTCTCCACACTATACTCCAACCAAGTCGAATGTGAACCTTTAAACTAACTTGAAGCAAATTGACGCATCCTACCTCCTATTTCGCTTGAAGGATATGGTTTTAAGACAGGTTGACAAGGCCCTTTTTCAATATAATATTTTTTCACTTCATCTCATATTCGAGGATCATAATTAGAAATAGGTCTTCTTTATCCCGGATCGACTTTAAGTGAACACAAATCGAGGTCAGTTATAAGATAAAGAACGATTGATATTGACATTACTAGAACTTGATTGAGAATAATTAACCTTCTTGAAAAAATTCTCCATCTCAATTCACAAAATTAGAATATTTTCTCCTAAATCAAGATAATTTCAAATTTGAATTTCTAAGCTCAATAAGAGAAACAAAATAATTTTTCAAAACAACCTACAAAGAGGGCAAGAAGCAATCAGAGAGAGAGCAAGCAGAGCAGCAACAACAAACCTCAACAGTCAAGATCAAGAGAGCGTTTTGATTTGCTCTGATTTGGAAATAGCCAAATAGTTTGTTTTGTTTATCTTAATGTGAGATACTTTATTAACATTTTAAACAATTAAATAAAAAAAATCAAAAACTAACATTACTTTTCTATAAAGTTGACTGTAAGACGCCTTTATTAGGTGTAAAGTATCTCTTTTTGTTGTTGCCTTGTTTTAATGAAA
>NC_061113.1:266331491-266333553 GCF_002878395.1 Capsicum annuum
CACGAAAATTAAATAAGAAATAAAAAGTCAAGTGCATCAAACATAATTTTTTATAAAACAAACAAAAAAATACATAGATAATAGAAAAAAAAAAGCTTAATTATTATTATTATTATTATTATTATTATTATTATCATTATTAACATCATTATTATTTGTATGGTTAGCCGGCCAATCTTCAAAGGGCAGCAACAACGCCCTCCGCAGCCTGTAGATCTCCCGCAGCATCCTTACTCTGACGGCGGCCAACTCCCAATGCAGGTCATGAACCTCCTTCTGCAGTTCCCTCATGGCGTCTCGTAAAATAACGACATACCACACAGGATTAGCCATATCTAAAAAACGCATAAGTTGATAAAATACACACATAAAACACAAAAGTAAAGAAAAGAAAGAATTCGAATGTACTGTAATACAACGTATATTTACACAAAAATCAAGAAAAAAACTTACCAGAGACAGGAAAAAACTATCAAGTCCTTGAACAGAAAGTAGTTGAAGGTGTAACAAGAGCGAGGAATAAATAATGTGTAGTAGAACGAACGATTGAGTAAGGAGGGACCTATTTACAGAGGATTGAACTTGAATGAGTTAGGCAAAAAATCGCAACTGTTCACCTCCATTTATTAATGACATTCTTAATTACTGTAAAAAATTATGACTTAATTAAATTAATCAATATTATGATAAGTCATGACTTTTCAGCTTTATTATTATTAATAATTAGTTCTTTCCAGGAATCATTTTTTTTACACTATTTTGGACAACAGATAATATATCTGTTGCATCAGATAAATCATCTGTTACAACAGATATATCATGATTTGCAATAAATAGATAACCTGTTGCATCAGATAATATATCAGTTGCAACATATAATATATATTATTTTTTTAAAATAAATTATCTTCATGACATTCAAATTTTCTGACTTTTTAAATATATAAATTAATAAAGCAGATTTAAAGGCACAACTGTTCACCTTCATTTATTAATGACATTCTTGATTACTGTAAGAAGTTATGACTTAATTAAATTAAAAAATATTGTGATAAGTCATGACTTTTCAGATTTATTATTAAAATAATTAATTCTTTACAGGAACCGTTTTTTATTTACAATGAGTTGGACAACAGATTATATATCTGTTGTATCAGATAAATCATCTGTTACAACAGATATATCATCCGTTGCAACAAATAGATAACTTGTTACATAAGATAATATATCTTTTGTAACATATAATATATATATTTTTTTAAAAAAATAAATTATCTTCATGACATTCAAATTTTCTGACTTTTTAATTATATAAATTAATAAAGCAGATTTAAAGGTACAACTGTTCACCTCCATTTATTAATGACATTCTTGATTACTGTAAGAAGTTATGACTTAATTAAATTAAACAATATTGTGATAAATCATGACTTTTCAGATTTATTATTAAAATAATTAATTCTTTACAGGAACCATTTTTTATTTACAATGAGTTGGATAACAGATTATATATCTGTTGCATCAGATAAATCATCTGTTACAACAGATATATCATGATTTGTAACAAATAGATAACCTGTTGCATAAGATAATATATCTGTTGCAACATATAATATATATATTTTAAAAAATATATTATCTTCATGACATCCAAATTTTATGACTTTTTAATTATTTAAATTAATAAAGCAGATTTAAAGGTACAACTGTTCACCTCCATTTATTAATGACATTCTTGATTACTGTAAAAGTTATGACTTAATTAAATTAATCAATATTGTGATAAGTCATGACTTTTCAGCTTTATTATTATTAATAATTAGTTCTTTTCAGGAATCATTTTTTTTACACTGAGTTGGACAACAGATAATATATCTGTTGCATCAGATAAATCATCTGTTACAACAGTTATATCATCTGTTGCATGAAATAGATAATCTGTTGCATCAGATAATATTACTGTTGCAACATATATATATATATATATATATATATATATATATATTAAAAAATATATTATCTTCATGACATCCAAATTTTCTGACTTTTTAATAATATAAAT
>NC_061113.1:266333653-266349768 GCF_002878395.1 Capsicum annuum
TGACTTTTTAATAATATAAATTAATAAAGCAGATTTAAAGGCACAACTGTTCACCTCCATTTATTAATGACATTCTTGATTACTGTAAAAAGTTATGACTTAATTAAATTAATCAATATTGTGATAAGTCATGACTTTTCAGCTTTATTATTAATAATTAGTTCTTTCCAGAAATCATTTTTTTTTTACATTGAGTTGGACAGATAATATATCTGTTGCATCAGATAAATCATCTGTTACAACAGTTATATCATCATTTGCATCAAATAGATAACCTATTGCATCAGATAATATTATTGTTGCAACATATAATATATATATATATATATATATATATATATATATATATATATATATATATATATATATATTTTACAAAAATAAATTATCTTCATGACATCCAAATTTTATGACTTTAATTATATAAATTGATAAAACAGATTTAAAGGCACAACTATTCACCTCCATTTATTAATGACATTCTTGATTACTGTAAAAAGTTATGACTTAATTAAATCAAGCAATATTGTGATAAGTCATGACTTTTCAGCTTGAAGCTTAGCTTTATAATTATTAAAATAATTAGTTTTTCCAGCAACCGTTTATTTTTTACACTGAGTTGCACAACAGATTATATATCTGTTGCATCAGATAAATCATTTGTTACAACAGATATATCATCCGTTGCAACAAATAGTTAACCTGTTGCATTAGATAATATATCTGTTGCAACATATAATATATATATCTTTTTAAAAAAAAACTATCTTCATGACATCCAAATTTTCTGACTTTTTAATTATATAAATTAATAAAGAAGATCTAAAAACAAGAATATTTCTGGTGAGTTTTTTACGTGTTAAATTGTGTTTATTATTTATTTCCTTATTCTTTTCTGTGAAAAGAAATGATTTAATTAAATCAAGCTGGTGATGAGTTTTTTATTATTGTGACAAGTCATGACTTTTCAGCTTATTAAATTTAAATAACCTTTTTCTCAATTTAAAAATCGAATACACCTGATTTTCAATAACCGTTCCGTTTCTTTAATAACCATTTTTATTAATTGAATTATGGTAACAAATTGTATATCTGTTGCATCAGATAACCCATCTGTTTCAACAGATATACCATCTGTTGCTATAAATCGATCATCTGTTTAAGGAGCTTTTTTGGATTTCTTCTAACTGATTCATAAGTCGTAACAGATGAGGAATTTGATGCATTAGAAACATTTTTTGTTTTTGTTTGTTTGTTGAATGTGTTTAGACAAAAGTCACAGTCGCGACTATTCATTAACTTTTTTCTTAAAAGTCATATCATCATATATATATATCTTAATTAAATTAATCTAATGTTGTGACTTTTTTAAAATTAAATAATCTTTTTTTTTTATGATTATAATATCATTTAGTTCCTTATTATTTATTAACGAACCATTTTTAGGAGAATTTCTCATCATGACCGTATCCATAACTCCAACCATCGACGTGTTGAGAATAGGAAATAAATAGAATGATAATTAAATATTGAATAAGAATTAAAAATTCAAAATCGACCAAACCAAACCAAACCAAACCAAACATATACATGGATTTTTTGAATCCCTTATAGGTAGATCGGATATGTCACAAAATACTTTCTTTTTCGCATGTAATTTATACATTTTTATACATCTCTTTTACATATTTCTTTTAATACATCACAAAATACTTTCTTTTTCACATGTAATTTATACATTTTATTACATATCTTTTTCATGTTTCTATAATAATAGATTTTATTTGTATATTTAATATACATATACTTTTACATAGTTTTACATTTGTATTTTTTCAAAAGAATTATTTTATACTTAATACACATACACTTTTACATTATTTTAAATATTTATACCTCCTCCCTCATTGATAAGTTTAGTCTAGTCGGGTACCACATTTGTGGATCCTGAAGGGTGCTTGAACCCTTTTCTTCGGGATAATTTGAACCCTTACCTAGAGTCTCAATTGATTTTTCGCAGACTAAAAACATCAATCATATGTGTTAATGAATAAACAGATTTCCTTATTTGGCGACTCTGTACAAAATTTAATTCTTTTGGAGTTCAATAAGTCATGTTTTGGTTAACCTTGACGAAAACAGGGCATGACAGAATGGCGACTCCGCTGGGGAATAACAACAGGTTCTAACCACAATAGACTCAATTTTTCAATCGAGGGAGGAATTTTTACTTTTTCGCATATGATTAAATTCCTTGATTATTTACTTGTTTTACACTGCAAATTATTTTATTTGCTTATAAATTTTTTGCATAAATTAGTGTTGCTTTTTATCAATTCTTTTATTCATTATTTGTTTAATACACTCTGTTACACATTATTCTTTTAATCATAATTCACAATTCCATCGAGTCTTTGGTCGTGCACTTTACACACTGTGGTTCAAGCGGGGGGTATCTTACACTCCCCTAAACCTTCTTTGAAATTTCATAGTTTCAGAGTTGGTGCATTTAGGTTAGTGCGTCTTCTCGCAATTGTTCAGTTTTACTCTCAACCATTTAGGAAACTTCCTATTCTAGAAATAGATCACACCATGTACAAACTTATAAAAAGGTTGAACTACGTTTTGACCTGATTCTTGTCCTGACAAGATACGTAGGCAACCCTGTATTAGGGTTCGGTCTCTTCATTATTTCAAAATAATTCCTTCGGTATTCATACTGGGGCAATTTTTCTGAAACAGTTCAAAGACGCTCCCCAAAAATCTTCAAGAGCGCAAATAAATGATTCCTCAATTTCAAATCTCAATAACATTAGTGTTTAGGCGACCCACCTCCAAATCCTCACCCGATTTTGGTTTGACAACACCTAGCTTCTTCTTTCGGACATCGTGAACCATTAAATTTACGGTGTATCGGTCCCCACTATCAAAGAAAGGGTTCAATATTCTTTCATTCATAACAATCCTGCCAACTACGGTGAAATAATTTCATAACTTCTTCAATGTCTGACCTTCTCATTCTCGTCGACATATTGAAGTAATTTCAAAACTCTCCTCATGCTCGACATCCATCCTCTTGATCGTCTAATCGAACCAATTTTGTTGATACAAGCAATTCCTTCCTTATCGTTTTCACATTATTTTTCAAAGATGACCACTACTTTTGTACATTCATACATGTTTCATAGAAATTTACAAATTTTTCTGAATTACGCAGACCTGATTCTTGTTTTCACAAGATACATAGGCAACCCTCATTTGGGTTCTGTCCCATTTTTAAAATTGATTTGGTTGATACCAACACAATTAGGAGTGTACATGAGAAAGAACAAATTGGTATGATGGAGAGGATCGACTTCATGGTAAACCATAGATTCTTTTGATACCTCTTAGTCAAACCTAAGTAACACTCGAAAATTCTCTTGCATGCATCTAAGACAAGAACAAAGTCAACCCCATCGTTTCAAGTGCATTGTGTGGTAAGATTTAGACTTGTTCATTGTATTGCATTGTTGATTCAGAACTTGGGCTGAATGTCTGTTGAGGAAAAATTTTGAGTTACACTTAGTTTGGGAAAGGATTGTAGGCCTTCCTTGACTAGATTGTGCCTTCCACAGCCTACCAAATGACATCGGTCCCTAGTATTTCCCCCTTTGATCTAGAAACCTTTTCTTTGGAATAACCACATCTGAGCCTATACCTTTTAAGTGCTTACATGCACTATCCCTATATGGCCCACCTCCTTGAGCGCACTAATTATGTGCAAGATTCAAATGAAGATTTAAGATCAAAGTTGACAAAGGCAAAGGACATATATCCCTAGAAGAACAAAAATAAAAGACGACTTCAAAGAAAAAAGAAGCAAGAATCCCCACAAAAAAAAGAGATAACTCTGATAAAGGTGGGGAATCATCATCCCCCAAAGACAAAAAAAAGGGAAAGGAAAATATATAGAAAAGGGGAAAAACTCGAACACAAGATTCAAAAAAAGTCGAAACAAATACAAAACAAGGGGAAAAGAAGCACAATAAAGAAGACCAAGCGTCAAAGAGCAACAAATATCAAAAGCACGGATACAGTGCAATGCTCATTGAGGAAATAGTCACTTTTATCCCAAATGTCATCCTACCCGACCCCAAGCCTACATTACAAGCCAATAACAAGTCCTACAAGATCCTACTCTAAGTTTTCTCACATTAGTGGATACTTACATGAAGGCCAAGCCTATGATATCACAATTACATTCATTGAACTTCTTTCTGAGTGTGAGCGTATATCTATAGACATCTCCAAATTCAAGAGAAAAATAATCCCAAATAGGTGTGAGAACGAGATATTTTTTCTAGTGAGGGCACTTGAAACATGGGAACAAGCACAATTCAAAATCTTTGTTTGAAGCAAGATGAACAAATCTTGTCGATACTTAGGTATATCTGAGGTACCACTCAAAGCTATAGAAGTTACCCTGAAGTCGATCTTGGTTAGCTGGAAAAGAGATTAGAGAATTCTTATACACACTCCTAATTTTTGGTACAAATTGTAGTCAAGACACAATTATATCTTTTCATTGTTCAACATTTATTACAAAGAAAATACAAAACAATCTTTTGCATTTTCACCTTTCTGCATTCTTACAAAGATAACACAAATAATGTTCTGCATTTTTACCTTTCAGCACTTCTTGCAAATAAACCACAAAGCAATTTTCTGCATTTTCCATCTTTCAACACATTATTACAACGAAAATACAAAAAAAATAATAATCTTCCCTTTCAAACCATGCCCTCACATACATGCATCACACTTTACATGCAAGACGCCTATCTCCAAATACCAACAATTGGCCTTTCTCTTCAAGATACAGGCTTCAAACACGGTCATTTTGCTTTTTAATTGGGTTTTCTCAAAGCTTTTTATATTTTCATAGCCCCGCCAGTCGAGAGGCTTTTTACATTTTCATAGCTCTGCCAGTCGAGAGGCTATTACCTTTCAAAGCCCCACCAGTCGAGAGGCTTTTACATTTTCATAGCCCCCGTCCCGCCAGTCGAGTGGCTATTACTTTTCAAAGCCCCGCCAGTCGAGAGGCTTTTACATTTTCATAGCCCCTCCAGTCGAGTGTCTATTACCTTTCAAAGCCCCACCAGTCGAGAGACTTTTACATTTTCATAGCCCCGCCAGTCGAGTGGCTATTAACTTTCAAAGCTCCGCTAGTCGCGAGGCTTTTACATTTTCATAGCCCCGCCAGTCGAGATGCTATTACCTTTTAAAGTCCCGCCATTCGAAAGGCTTTTACATTTTCATAGCCCCGCCAGTCGAGTTACTATTACCTTTCAAAGCTCGGCCAGTCGAGATGCTTTTACATTTTCATAGCCTCGCCAATCGAGTGGCTATTACCTTTCAAAGCCCTGCCAGTCAAGAGGTTTTTAAATTTCCATAGCCCCGCAGTCGAGTGGTTATCACCTTTCAACAGCCCCGCCAGTCAAGAGGCTTTTTACATTCTCATTGCCCTGCCAGTCGAGAGGCTGTTACCTTTCAAAGCCCCGCCAGTCGAGAGGCTTTTATATTTTCATAGCCCGGCCAGTCGAGAGGCTATTACCTTCCAGCTGTTCCACCAATCGAGAGGCTATTACCTCATTGGTTGATGACCTTAGTCTTCAATACAATTGGGGACGACCATCACACAGTTTTCGTAGACAATCGAAGACGACAATCAGCATCCGTCTCCATAGATAATTGGAGATGTCATCAAGTCTTCATAGACAATCGAAGACATCATCATTCATCACAGTCTCCATAAATAATCGGAGACAACAATCAACATCCGTCTCCATGGACAATTGGAGACGTCATGCATCAAGTCTTCGTAGATAATCGAAGACATCATCATTTATCACAGTCTCTGTAAATAATCGGAGACAACAATCAACACCAGCCTCCATAGATAATTGGAGGTGTCATGCATCAAGTCTATGAATACAATCAAAGACGTCATCATTCAACATCAGTCTCTATAGACAATTGAAGATGTCAAGCATTAAGTCTTCGTAGATAATCGAAGACATCTTTCATTCATCAACATCAGTCTTCGAAAACAATTGAAAACACCCATCATTCATCCTCAAGTCCCCGTAGAAAATTGAAGAAATCATACATCTTTTCAACAAAGGGTACAATTCATAAAAACAACACTTTTTTTTCAAATCCCACATCATACACTGGGGAAAATTTTAAAAATCGACCCAAAATTTTCTATTTTCTCATTTCGAACTACATTGACCTGATTCTCGTGACACTCGAGATATGTAGAAAGCTCTATGCAGAGTTCGGTCATGACAACCCCACAATCATTATTTCTCCCCAACAGGTACACAATCTTGCATCCCCAATATCTAACAACTCAATACTGGGGCAATTTCAAAGGGAGCATCGGGAATATGTGAATACTTTTGTTCCCACATAGTCCTCCTCTAAATAATCATTCCATATGATCATTCACCCCTAATAACAAGGCAAGATACAATCTGCCTATGCTTTTGAACTACACCCGACCTGATCCTTATATACTTGAGGTATGTAGGCAACTCTAAATTAGAGTTCGGTCGAATTTTTCTATAACAAAAAAAATTATTTTTTGTCAAGCAAAATTGGCTACACGTCAATATTTTCGTTTGAAGACTTCTACATCGTCCTCAAACGAAAAGGGGCAACTGTTGACACTCAATTTTTGCTCCCCATTCCTAAAATTAATGTCTTCAGGCTTCTTGATAATTAAAGGAAACAAAATATAATTTTTTCATCTTTTTTATAATTGTTGATAAATTATTGATAATCATCCTTGTTGACACCTAATTTTTGACCTCCATAACTAAGTTTAATTCGGATTTTTTTTGATTTTTAAATAAAATCACAACAATTGTTTTTTCCAAATAAATGCATTTTAAAATAGGTATTTGGGCTAAATTTGTTATTTGAGTGATAATTATATATTTTCGTATTTGCATTTGCGAAATTGTATAAATGACGTCATCTAAATGAATATTGTCATCAAAATTGAACTTTAAATTAAGGATCATTTCAAAAAAATTATAATTAAAATCTTGATCTAATTATAATTTTTTCTCGAAAATGATTTATTTGGATAAATATGCATTTGATTTTATTAAATCAAGAAGCTCGGGATTAATTCGTATCAAATTTCAATTTAATTTGGCCAATATATTAGATTTGACCATAATTAAAAATTTGTCATAATTGCAATGCAATTCGTCAATTGATTTTTAATTTGGTCAAAATAAATAAATATGGCTAGATTTTAAATTCCAATTGAGGTTATATTTTAAATAACCCCAAAATTCTCAAGAACTCTCATAACTTCTACCCAATTTCCATCAAAAAATAAATTCAAATTGTATTACATTGTACTGTTCCCCCCAACTTTGTCCTTTTCCAATTTTGAAATTCAAAGATTTTACTACATTGTACTATTTCCCCCACATTATCTTCCACCTCACCTTATCTTTAATTTTTACATTTCAAAAATCCCTCTAAATGCTTTTTCTCCCACATTGGTGGATGACAAGAAATAAATCTCTATTCTTTCCTATAAATATTTTTCTCCCACATTGGTGGAGAAGAGATAAAAAACACCCTATTCTCTCCTATAAATACTACCACTACTTTGGTAGAGAGGGAAAGAAAAGGAAGAAAAAAAAAAGAGGCTAGAAAGGTGAAAAAAATCCTTTTGAGCAAAATAGTTATTTTTATTTAGTAAAAATTTTTGTTTCATAGAGTTGGTCGGCTAATCAAAATTTTTGAATTGCCGGCGACGTTTTTCGGTGGTAGTTGATTCCGACAAAGCTCGTAGTCTCGTTTTGCTACCCCCAAAAGGTAAACACACCTTCTTTTTTCTTTTATTCTAGTTTTTATTATCTTTTTTTTTCTCTTCATCTTTTTTCTTCTTCGTAGTTCGTAGATATAATTTTATTTGTTGGGATTGTATGTTGTAGATGGCCTTAAAGGTCCTAGAACGTTTTGGTGTCGATATTCTAATTATTTTCATGTTCTTGACATAAAAATGATCTAGCAATAGTTGTATGTGTCTTTTTTGACTTCATTATTTGATTATTTTGGATAAAGTTTGAATCTTTGCTTAAAAGATGTATTTATGCTTTTTTTTAAACTCATTGTTGTTGGATACATTTGTTCTTAGTATGTAAAGTTATTTTCTTTATGTTTAGAAGAATAGTTAATGTTGAATGTTTTGCCTTTTCACCTTATTCTTTGATTATTTGAATAAAGTTTAGATCTTTATTTGAAAAACGATACTCATGTCTTGTTTAAACTTATTGTTGGTAGATATATTTGTTTTTAGCATGTAAAGTTATTTCCTTTATGTTGAAAAGAATAGATAATATTGATTGTTTCTCTTTTCTTACTTTATTCTTTGATTATTTTGGATAAAGTTTATATCTTTACTTAAAAAACAATACCCATGTCTTGTTTAAACTTATTGTTGGTATATATGTTTTTTTTTAGCATGTAAAGTTGTTTATTTTATGTTGGAAGAATAATTATTATTATTTGTTGTTCCTTAATAAAAATAGTAATTAGTTAAGTTAAGAATTTGTCATTTGCTTACTAATTATTTTAATGGATTTCAAAACCCTCATATAAGATATGAAGTGCTAGCTTTATTTTTCATCTAAGATGTTTATTATTCTTTGTTCGCATGTTGTCTTTTCAAAATGATAAGAAAGTTTAAATTTTTGCGGCTAAATAAAATTATTTGGATATTTTTGACTCATGCATAGTATGATTGTGAAACTTTTGCTTTGCATTTTTTATTTGTTGACTCTCATTCTTGTACAAGTGTGCTTATTCTTGTCATTCAAAAATTGGTTCTTGATAGTTTCTTTTACTTTGAAATATGTCACTTTTATGCCTTGAACATATATTAATTTCTTTATCTTTTCTTTGCATGCAAAAAAAATATATCTCGAGTCCACATGGACTCCTCTCCTCCTGCATTTCGTAATGGGTAAATGAGGCTCACCCCTTCGAGTCAAGTTCGAAGTTTAAACCCAAGGTCCATTACATGGCGTACGGGTGCTAGAAGATAGACAAAGAAGAAAAATGGGTCAAAACCCATTGATGAGGTCACTTAAAGACTTAAAAAGTCTCAATTTTTATTATTGTCTTCTTTTTATTTATTCATTTAGTCATTTATTTATTTATTCATTTCGGCCTTGAAGCCAAAGTTGTATTTTATACAGGTGGAGCAAGACTCGAGCCAAAGGCTTGAAAAATAGTTTAGGACAGGTGAAATGGGTTGGAAGCCCAACTAGACTAGGACATGTCTCATTGATTTGGGCCTAATGGCCTAAATCCTTTACTTTCTCCTCCCTTCTCCTTTTATGTGTTTATTTGTTTATTAGTTTTGTTTAGACTTAGTTAAAATCCCTACTAAGTCGCCTAAATCTATTTTACACAAGTCTTTTTTTTTTTTGAAAAAATCAAATCACTATTTCAACAAATTAATCTTTTATAAGTTAATCAAAAGACGATTTTCAAACAGTCCTGAAAACCGCAAGTCAGCGGACGTTTTAGGTGCCTAACACCTTCCTAAAATGTTAATAGAAACCACTTATCTAGAATCTCTAACTTAAAGCGATTTTCCTATTTTGAATCGTTTAAAATGTTTTATAAAGGTTTCTTAATTCCTTTTCAAAAATTAAGTGGCGTCTCTCTTCAAAAGTCAAAATTTCTTCACAAAACAGAAATGACGACTCTGCTGGGGATCTTTAACTAGGTTCTAACCAAATGATTGATTTCGTCTTTTGGTTAACTATTATATGTTCCGATTATGTAAAGTTTAATTATCGCATCTCATGGCATATTCCTGCGTCTTATAAATTGTTTTGGGGTTTCGTGGATGTCCCGGCCCCTGTTGTTCAATTCCAAAATATGTTGGAAATACAAACAGCTTATCAGCACATGAGTCATCTGACGCTGTTCGTATTTTTAAACTCTAGTTGTCCGCTTGAGAACCAATGTTCAAACCCACTCTAGACACCTAGGATAGAACGAAACCAAAACCCTATTTTAGGCATGAGCCTAGGACGACCGAATACCCGAGCGGGGTATTAGGCCCATTAGAATACCTGCCCTACGTTTATTGACCCCGAGTCAATTATATATGAACCATATTTATGTGTTGAAGAAACTGTATGCCTGTCTAATTCAATCCATTATCCTTTGGGGGTCGGGAAAAAGCTTGATTTGCTTACTTTCGTAAGAAGAATTGAAGCAAGTTAAACAAGAAATAGATCGATTTGGGATGTTACATCTAAGGCACAATTTGAGCACCGACGGATGTCACCAATATGAGAAGTGGAAAAAGCTAAGAAGGCAAAGGTAGACGAAGGAGCCTCCAGTAGCTAGTTTTCCTATTTCCCCTGCACGGGAACTTAGCCTTTTTCATGTTATTTCCCTTTTCCCCCAAAGATTGTATCCCTCTTTTGTTATCGTTTGTACACATTTATGCCCGTTTCGTGTCTATATAAGTTGGGGGATAATGGATTGACTTTCGGAAAGCATATACTTTCTTCAAAAATCGTTAGGCCTGAACCCTTGGCTCAAAAAGGGTCACCCCAGTTAGGATACGCATTATTATAATGTTTTGTGTGCTTGTGGTGTTTGTTTGGATCAAAGGCAAGTTTATCCGCTATGATCCTATGGATGAATTTGTCTAGGACTCAAACAATTCTATATGGTTATTTTCTGTCAAATATTTTGCATTACTTATCACATACAAAAACTAGCACATCTGCCTTTGAGTTGTTTTACTTTACAGATAATAGAAATTACTCCATGTTGATATAAGCTGGCAGAACATCCCCACTTCACCCAATCGAAAGCACACAAAATCTCATCCCCTGACCATCATTCAAAAATAACAGGAAATGATGAGGAAAGCGCCCTGACTATTCGGGACAATGTGATAGCGGAACAGAATGAGATGATTGCGAAACTTGCAAGAAAGTTAGAAATGCTTCAGGAAGAAGTAAATCATACTCAGGATTTGGCTAACTTGGCCATCACCGTCAATGCCTCCGCTCCAGAGGGACACGGGACTCCACTCCAAATCCCTCCCCTTAGCACACCTATTTTTGGGGATCAGCCGAATAACGTATCACTCGGCTCCGCTCCTCCATTTGTCCAAAATACTAATTGTGAAAATAATTCAAACGTCTACCATCCACAAAATCCGTTTGTAACCCCACAGAACCCACCTTCGAATCCATTCCCAAATCTCCAAAACATATTTCCAAATCCTCAAAACACATTTCCAAATCCACAAGATTCACTCCCAAGTCCACAAAATATGTCAAACCTACCTTTGAATCCACCAAATTCATGTCCAAATTGCGAAATCCTTCTCAAATTCTGCCAAACTACTCGCAAAGTCTGCAGATCCTTCCCAATTTCCAAAACGTCCTTCTCACTTACTAACCAAATTCCTTTCATCCACAAAATCAAGCCTCCTTTCCAAATCCCCTTCAGGCTATTGTATCCCCTGACACCAATGAATCCCTTCCTAATCCCGAGATGGACCATTATGAGAAGAAGGAGAAAGAGTGGAAGGCCCAGCATGAAAGGAATTTACTAGCTATAAATGAGGAGATCATGAGAATCAAAGAGTCTCATGGGGCCAAGGACCACGGCGGTTTGGGGTATGACGATTTGTGTGTTCACCCAGGAGTAGACCTACCAGAAGGATACAAGGTCCCTAAGTTTGAGATGTTTGACGGTACTAGAAATCCAATGGCCCATCTAAGAAGGTAGTGTGAGCAACTGGTAGGGATAGGGAAAAATGAGGCGTTATTAATATGCCTATTCTGTCGAAGTTTGAATGGTGAAGCCTTGGAGTGGTTATGTCTCAGGAGCTGAAAAGGTAGACTGGTTGGAAGACATTGGCCAAGAGTTTCCTTGACCGGTTCGCATTCAACATTGAAATAGTCCCTAATCGGTATTCACTAGATCGGATTAAACAAAAGAGTGTTGAGAGTTTTTGAGATTATGCTTTCATTGGAGGAAAGAAGCTGCCAAAGTACAGCCCCCATGTCCGAGGAGGAAATGGTATCCTTGTTCTTTCACGCTCAAGAAGGAGAATATTATACCGGAATGGTGTCCACTGTCAGAGCGACCTTTGCAGATTTGGTAAGAATAGGAGAATCATTAGAGGAAGGTATTCGGACAGGAAAAATTACCAAAACCCCGACATCATCTGGAACTGCCATGTTTTCTAAGAAGAAGAAGAAAGAGGTAGGTGGGGTTTCTGCCAATTCTGTTACAAAATTGAAACAACGGTTCAACTCTAGAAATATTTTATCTTCCCCGCCATCACGTAACCTTCCACACGTATTCTACGTCCACCCCCAATACCAAACTCCACTCCCAAACATCCCACCATCATACCAAGCTCCACAGCCAAATATCTTTCCCCAATACCCAGTTCCACCTCCAAATTATCAGTCTCATTTCCAAACTACTCCCTCAAATAGCCGAACAAATTTCCAAACACCTCCAAATTAGCACCAAGTACCCCCTTCTACAAACCTAAGACCGTATAACCCCCAGCGTCCAAACCATGAAAAGAAACCTCCCCGAAACTTTACCCCACTAGCTGAAAGTCGCACCCAATTTTTGAAAGATTGAAGAATGCTGGTCATTTGCAACCAGTACAGCCAAAGCCTATCAATCCTAGCTCTTGGTTTTATCACCCTGATCAAAATTGTGCCTATCATTCAGGGGCAGCAGGGCATAGTACCGAGGACTATCTTATCTTGAAACACAGAATCTAAGATCTGATTGATCAAAAGGTCATCATGCTCTAGGCACCTACTCCAAATATTAGCAGTAATCCACTGCCCAACCATGAAGGATCTACAGTTCACATGATTGAAATAGAAGGTGAATGGGCATCGGGCAAGACCATTACTTAGGTGAACTCCGAAAAGCGCAAAAGGGCAAAAGAGGTAGGAAAGATAGAGAAAGTTGTGGCTGCCTTAAGTATCAGTAAGAAAGCCCCATTTATAGTGATGACTGCACCGGATCAAGTGTACGCTCCCCTTCCAAAGAAGAAATTTATTGTGCAAACTGTCGCTGCCCAGGGGATGACGCGATCAGGACGATGTTATATCCCTGAGGAATTGACCAACAAGAAAGATTCACAGAAAAGGCCAATCACTGAAGAAGAGGCTGAAGAATTTTAGAGGCGTAGGAAACCAAAGGATTACTCAATTGTCAAACACTTGGAGAAAAGGCCAACCCAAATATCTGTCTTGGCACTATTATTGAGCTCGCAACACCACTGACAGGCTCTGTCGAAGGTCTTGGAGGAAGCGTATGTTCTCGTAGGAACGAGCGTTGAGAATTTTGCTGTGATGATAGGGAACATTGTGGGGAACCATTGCATATCATTCAGTGACGAAGAGTTGCCGTTTGATGAAGCAATGCACAATAAAGCTATGCATGTCACTGTCATTTGTCGAGATTATGCAATTAATCAGGTATTAATAGACAACGGATATGGTGTGAATATTTGTCCCCTCTCTACGTTGGTCCAAATGGGCTATAATCTGGGGAAAATGCGTTAAAGCCACGTAAACGTGAGAGCATTCGATGGAGGGCAGAGAAATACCATAGGAGAGATTGATTTGCATATCCAAATGGGCCTGCTGAGTTTAAGACTAAGTTTCATGTTATGGATATCCATCCTAGTTACAACCTGCTTTTGGGAAGTCCATGGATACACGGGGCAAAGGCAATTTCACCACCCCTTCATCAATTATTGAAGTTCATTTGGAAAGATCATGAAGTAGTCATCCAAGGAGAAGAAAGTCGAGCGGGATCGTCCCAATGGTTATGTGCCGGTGATTGAAGATGTTCCAAAAGGTAGCAGTTTCTATACAGTGAAAATTGTAAATGCTGCAGAAAGAGATTCGACACCCAAATTATCAATGCCTTCTGTCTATAAAATAATTGCAACTGTGATGTTAAGAAATGGGTTTGAACCTGGTCAAGGCTTGGGCAAGAATTTACAAGGAATTATCAAGCCTATTGTGATCCCAGAGAGAAGATCTACGCACGGGTTAGGGTATCAACCTACCAGAAAAGATAGGGTTGAGGATGAGCTAGAAAAGAGTCTGTTTAAGTCCTTGCCACTCCTGTTCCAGTCATTTCTCGTACTAGAGATGTCAGATAATGATGGTCTTGGGGATGGGATAGGAGATTTGTTTAAAGGATGTAATGCTGTACCAAAAGATCTCCCAGAGTTCAGCAGGGTGAAGAAGATTGCGCCAGGGGAGGCTTTGCAAAATTGGACCTCACTCCACTCATAACTCATCGCCTGTCATGGTAGATGAAAGGGCAATTACTAATAGATTTGAAATCGGTGATGATCCGGAGGAGGTCCCGCGATCCACCTTTTATATCTCAAAACTTTATTTTCGTATCTTACTTCTTTCAAAAAAGGCAGGGGCTTGTATTTGTGCAAGTCACAAGCCATGGTTTTGTAATTATTTCTCAAATTTCAATGAAAAGGCCTTTATTTTTTTGGAAAACTATATTAGTTATAAAACGCTCCTAGTCATATGTTTTGTTATTTTCTTATCATCTAACTTAGTTTGTTTGTCCATTACAGTAACAGTAGCTTAAAACCTGCTAATTTTGTGTCATGTCAAAGCCTGAACGAACAAAATAAAGGAGACGATGATGGTTGGAAGGACGATGACGAGGAACGGTTAGTTGAAGATATGGAGGAATTTGAGAATCGCGAAAAACCCAATCTAGAAGAAACTGAAACAGTCAACTTAGGAGATTATGATGAAATCAAAGAGACCAGTATCAGTGTCCACCTCACGACGCCACAAAGGGAAGAGCCCATCCACCTGTTGCAGGAGTATATCGACGTGTTTGCTTGGTCCTATGATGATATACCAGGGTTGAGCACTAGCATTGTGTCACATAAATTGCCGATAAATTCTGAGTTTTATCCAGTCAAGCAAAAAATGACAAAATTCAAGCCAGATTTAAGTCTAAAGATCAAGGAAGAAGTGATAAAACAAATCCAGTCTAAGGTTGTCGAGGTCACAAAATATCCGACATAGTTGGCCAACATCATCCCTGTGCCAAAGAAGGACGACAACATTCGAATTTGTGTTGACTATAGAGACTTGAACAGAGCCAGTCCTAAAGATAATTTTCTGTTGCCCAACATCCACATTCTCATCGATAACTGTGCGAAACATGAAATGCAGTCATTCATTGATTGTTTCGCTGGCTATCATCAGATACTGATGGATGAGGAAGATGTAGAAAAAATAGCTTTTATTACGCCCTGGGGTGTTTATCATTATAGGGTAATGCTGTTTGGTCTCAAGAATGCAGGTGCGACATATATGAGGGGCATGATGACGATTTTCCCTGATATGATCCATAAGGATATTGAGGTATACGTGGATGATGTAATTATCAAATCCCATGAGATTTTGGATCATCTAACTCATCTGGAGAAATTCTTCAAGAGATTAAGAAGGTACAGGTTGAAGTTAAATCTTGCTAAGTGTACTTTTGGTGTGCCATCAGGGTAGTTGCTGGGGTTCATAGTCAGCAGAAGAGGGATCGAGCTAGACCCATCCAAAATCAAGACAATTCAAGACTTGCCACCGCCGAGGACCAAAAAAGAAGTTATGAGTTTCCTGGGTCGTCTGAATTACATTAGCAGATTTATCGCTCAATCAACAGTCATATGCGAGCCAATTCTCAAGATGTTGAAGAAAAATGCACTGAATGAGTGGACAGAAGAATGTCAGAGAGCTTTTGATCGCATCAAGGAATACTTGTATGCACCACCGATTTTGGTCCCACCTAGAGAAAAAATTCTATTATTGATTTACCTGTCAGTCTCAGAAAATACTTTCGGATACGTTCTCGGGCAACATGATGAGACCGGCAGGAAGAGAAAGCCATTTACTACTTGAGTAAAAAGTTCACACCATATGAAGCCCGTTACACTCTTATAGAAAGGACATGTTGTGCTTTGACTTGGACGG
>NC_061113.1:266352768-266358149 GCF_002878395.1 Capsicum annuum
ACACATACACTTTTACATTATTTTAAATATTTATACCTCCTCCCTCAATGATAAGTTTAGTCTCATCGGGTACCACATTTGTGGATCCTAAAGGGTGATTGACCCCTTTTCTTTCGGATAATTTGAACCCTTACCTAGAGTCTCAATTGATTTTTCGCAGACTAAAAACATCAATCATACGTGTTAATGAATAAACAAGTTTCCTTATTTTCCTTTAAAATTAGGTGGTGACTCTGTACAAAATTTAATTCTTTTAGAGTTCAATAAGTCATGTTTTGGTTAACCTTAGCGAAAACAGGGCATGACAGTACTAATTGGAGAACTGGATGCTTGAAGCCTCTGTATATAGAAGATCCTGTGAAATAAAAATTTTTAATTTCAAGTCACCCTTCACTTTATTACATGTACATGTAGTGGCAATAATTTTTTTCTTATTAAAATTGAGTTTTTTATAATGCAATAGATTAGATTGTAAATCTGTTGTAAAATATCTTTAATCCATTCTGGAAGATAGTTTATCTGTTGCAATAGGTTGGTCATCTGTTGCATTACGACGATGTTATTTCTATGAATAATCTAATAATCTAAGTCTAATCTGTTACAACAGTGGGAAGACCTGTTTGATAATTTCTAACAAATGACCTAAATTTTACAATATATGCCTAAATATTTTTGATTTTCCAATAGTTACGCTTGAATATCCATGTGCTCGACAACACCAAACCAGTAGCAAATATACACACCACCATGAAAATATTAGCAATTAGGCTTGAATATCCATGTGCCCAACAACACCAAACCAGTAGCAATAACGGCAACAATGTAGTATCTTCTTGCTCGATTTTGTTTCTCTTTAGAAGTCTTGACTTTGTTCAACAAACCCCAGATTACACAATTTGCTTGTGAAGGGTGTCGTTTTTCATACCAATCAAAGTAATCGCATCCACCCAATTTCTATAAAAAAGAGAACACAACTACAAAATAATTACAAGTCAATAATTAACCAATTAATTAAATAAAAAAATATTACCTTTAAAAACTTACAAGTAAAAAACCTATGACCCGGATTTTGTTGAGTCCAAAAAGTCTTTAACAGAGATTAATGACCACACTTACAATATCGAAAATCTTTATCACAAAAAATAGTGAAAGATGCGCTCGACATTGTCAAACTCAGTTGGAAAAAAGCAAAGAAATAATTTGAATAGATAAAAGAAGATGACGATGAAGAAGAAGATTTGGGAATTTAGGATTAAATTTTAGGAGGAAGATGAATATATAAGACAATGGGGCAAAAAATGACCGTTGGGAGCCAAGTGATGACATGTCAGCAAAATGTGCCAGACTGACACTGACACATTTGATGCCTATTTTATTTTATGTGTTTAAAATGAACACCGTCTACTTGATGCCTATCTTATTTTAGGTGTTTGAACTGAACACCGTCAATGGGTTGCGCCTTTTTTTATTTCAATTCAATTCACTTTAACCTTTTTACACGTTGTGGCAATTTTTTATGTCCAACGAAAGTTGAATTTTTATAATGCAACAGATTCTCCATCCGTTGTAACAGTTATCCTACCTGTTCTGACATATAGTTTATCTATTGCAAGAGGTTGGTCATCTGTTGCATTATCTTGATGTTTTTATCTAAAGTCCATCTGTTGCAACAGTAGGAAGACCTGTTTGATAAATTCTAATAGATCACCTGCCTGTTGCAATATATGTCTAAATCTGTTTGATTTTTCCAATAGATGTGTCGTCTATTGCAATAGATACATTATCTGTTGCAATATTTGAATCTAGTATTCCTTTTCAATTAATAAGTTCAAATCTAAGAAATAAATAAAATTCATAGACAAAATAAAATAAATCGAACCCTTCATAAATTAGTTGAAATAAGTCAACGAATAAATGAAATGTAAAAAAATTGTTATGGGTACAGATCTCAACAAATACATCAATAATAATTTAAGTATACTGCCAAGGATTAATTTGATTTGACAAGCTCAAGCTATAAAGATCTACTCAGTATGGGAAAGTTGTTCTTCATCCGGTGCTATGGAATTCGGCTTTGCTCGTCGTGGATCTTTATTGTCGCTTACGTATGGTTTCTGCACTTTTTGTTCTTTGTATTTCTATAAAAAGAGTAGCATATTGTCAATGCTATTCAACAGTAGCTTCTTCTACATCCACCTGGAAAGCCAAAATTGGTCAATGTTAATCACGGAGATACAACAAAATAAAAAAGGATAACTCATCTCTTCTAGCAAATCAAACAAGTCTTCCCCCCATTTTAAATTATCCCAAACAGATTATATTTCTGTAGCAATAATGAATCAACTATTGTGACAAATTTCTACATGAGGAAGACTATGTGTGATAATTTCCAATGGATGAACCATCCGTTGTAACATATGAATCATCTGTTGCAGCATATAGGTCGTCTGTTGGTACAAATAAAAGCGGTACGAAGAGCTGTTTTATTTGCTAAAACAGACGAGACATATGTTGCACCAGATAAAGTATCTGGTTCAACAGGTTAGTCAACTGTTGCAACAAATGTATATATCTGTTTGATAATTTTCATCAGATATGTCATCTGTTGAAATAGATATGTGTCTGTTTGTTTTGTCAATTGGAATACATATAATATATTCACCTTCTTCAGCTCGTGCTGATTTCCTTTGGACATTGTACATTGCTCAGTGCAACACACAGACAGAGGAGTTGCAATTTTGGATGCTTGATAATGCCCTGGAAATCACTCTCCTTCTCCTCTTAGCCCTAATCTCTAATGAACCAGATGAAAATATAATCCTCCTTGATGGAATGAGACTCCTCTTAGATGTCAATTCCTTTATAGAAGCAGTTAATGCATTAATAGCATTAATCACTACATTATGTTTCGCCCTGCAGTCTTGACATTTGCATGCAGAACATTCGCTGGGAGAGGCAAAATCTGTATAATCAGTATGATCATACTCATAATGGTTTACTTTAAGTATTGTAAGAAGAGCATCATTAGCAACAACAGCAGCACCACTACCACCACCAACAGCTTCATCACCACTAAGACCATCAATAATAACAACACGCCCACCCTCCAAAATTATTTTTCTTGTAATGGCTGTTGCTCCAAACAATTTGATTTTTATTCTGTCGATGACCTTAGGATTCGATAAAGTTTGCACAGACCGTAAAGTAAGAAAAAATGGCATCTTCAACTCTCGATTGGTCGAAACTAGCGACGGATGCACAATCTAACATAAATCATTACATATATTAGAATGATGATTAGATCATTAAAAAAAATCATTAATTAAAATAAAAAATTAATTATAATTTTACTTACTGCATCTTTCAGGGGGTTGAAGAGATCAAGAAATTTTGCACTTTTATCAGTTTTGGCCGACAACCATCTCAAACTTCTTGGACAGGAAACTCCTTCCTGGTAGTCTCAAATAAAGAATGGCTTCAAACGCCCAAGCCTATAAAATAACGCAAATAAATCAAAACCATTATTGAGCGAAAAAAATGAATGTTATCATAATAGAAGAAAGAAACATTTACCATGAAAGCCCATGGGAAGCCATATAAGTTGACTGTCTTTGGCGCTAACGGAGTCAACAAATATTTGACAGTCATTTTGAAGCTTTCATACCCATAAGGATAGCTGTTAAACACATCAAGATCCTCGAAGAGCTTTATTAAACCGAGGTTTATGTTGTTGTTAACGTCTCTCGCCCAAAGAATATTATATACAAACCAAACCAAGCACAATGACTGCTTGTGATTCTTTGAAAGTCCTTTACCTTTCAACGCTTCTATCAAATTTTCGTTTTTGAAGCTTGGACCAACAATGGACACCAGGTCATCACGATTAAACGACTTGCCTTTGCCTTTTTTGGGTATGCGGGATACTTTTTTTGGATTAGAATAGGTATAACTTGAGAAGGAGGATAACATTTTAGTCTAGTAACTATGACAAACTCCTTCCAACCAAAACAAATAGGCATGCCACAGTAATTTATCCACACCTCATCCATCTTATATTTGTTTTCATACATAAACCTACGCTTGAGTAGTTCATATACCATTTTCATTTAGAAACGAGCATTGTTGTCCTCCGACAAATCAAGATATTTTTCAAAGCAGCTTTCCCTGAAATAAGCATCTAATTTTTGTTCTCGAAGTATTTTTCTGAAGACGTCGAAAGATTTTCCCATGACTGACTTAACCACAAAATCACCCGTTAAATCTACGGTACCATCGCACTGCATTCTCACAGGATAACGATCAATGCTGAAGGTTTTGACCAGCTCTTCGGTGAAAGGGCTATTAGCATCTGCATCATCTCTTTTGAAACATCACTCCTCCTCGTGTTCATCATATTCTGCTCTTGATTGAGATAACGCTTGTAAAGCAAGCACATAGAGTGGTGGATGTAGCCTAGCTGCTTCACTTTTTTCTTTACTTGGACTTGATTCGGTTTCTGTTCTTCTGGGAACCACATTATCTAAAATTAGCAGGAACATAAAATAATATATTGTTATTGATTAATGCATCGTTAAAAAAGGATAACAGTAAATCAAACAAGCAAAACAGTAAAATAATAGTTGCAACAGATCACCGATCTGTTGCACCAGGTAGTATATCTGTTGCAGCATATAACCAAACTATTACAGTGGATGAGTAATCTGTTGCAACAATACAAAATATATCACTCATTTTTTAAGACAGATGAATGGTCTGTTCAACAAATCACACAACTGTTGTGACATCATCTGTTACAATATATGAGTGAACTGTCAGAATAGTTAAATAATCTGTTGCGATAATTCAAAACATATCACTCATCTGTTGAGAAATATGAATGGTTTGTGCAACAGATCACACATCTGTTGCAATATATGAGTGATCTGTCAGAACAGTTAACTAACCTGCAGCAACAGCTGAGTAATATGTTGCGATAATACTAAACATATCACTCATATGTTGAGAAAGATGAATGGTCTGTGCAACAGGTCACACATCTATTGCAACACATGAGTGATCTATTGGAACAGTTATCAACGATCAATATTATTTAGATTTCTTCCAACATAGGGTCGTCTATCGCGGCAGATGAATGATTAGTTAGAAAAATCAAGTCTTGGACATTTCCTGTAGGAAGAGTTGATTGGATTTTATCCAACAGGAGGTTCATATGTTGCATCAGATCATTAATCTAATAGTTCTTCCATTGCACCAGATGGTTAATTAGTTGCATCAGATTTTTTATCCAATGCTTAATTTGTTGCAACATATGGTAAAGATGTTGCATCAGATAGTTAATCTGTTGCATCAGATTATTAATCTGTTGCATCAAAATTATAATT
>NC_061113.1:266361149-266362185 GCF_002878395.1 Capsicum annuum
ATTAAAGGAAATAATAATAACTAGGTTTTCTTCCTCTTTGAATTCTCTAATTGTTGACATAACGACTCAAATCACTTGTAACATAATAACGAAATAAATAGTATTACATTATAACACCATAAAATGATTGTTGACACAATGACAAGAATAATCTTTGACATGAATATAAGTTGACACAATAATGATGGAAAATGATCGCGAGATTCACACTGTAGCTAGCGGCACAAAATGATTATTGACATAATTACCGTGATTTTTTAGTCACTTAACGAAATAATCTACCAGCAAAAGGTCATTAGTAATTAAAGAAAACAATGGTAACTAGATTTTTTTCATTTCAAATTCTCAAATCGTTGGTATAACGACGTAAAATGATTATTGACTATCTATTTTTAATTAATTATGTCATATTAATTAATGACTACATACAATATTATATATATATAAAAAACCTATATAGTTATAATTGTAATAATATTGATAATCATAAATAAAGAAAACAATCTACCGCCACTTAATATTCAAGTCAAACAATATAAAAAAATTGTAACGTTAATCAACATGCTTAGTCATTGCCCCTTTTAAAAATTTCTATGGGCTAACGATATTTTAGTTAGGCAATGTTTCAAATTAAAAACCCTCGATAATTTTTAGGTAGGGGTATATATAGGTCAGGTTGATTTAGTTTTCTATTGAAAAAAAATCAAATCAATTATGTCGGTTTATTAAAATTATAAACCAAATCAAATCAACAAAAAATTGGTTTTTCCGGTTTAGGTTTTAGTCGGTTCTTTCGTTTTTTCTTTTTTTTTTTTTTGTTTTTTCTCAGTTTTTTTTATAATCTTTATTTTTTACAATTATATTGGGATTGAAGTTTAGATAAGTATGTTTTCATTCATGAGCAAATGAAAAACCACAATTATGAAAAATTGAGGAGCGAAAAATTCTCTTGACACTAAAAAATAAGATGAAGAGTGAAAAATTTAGGTTTAAAGTTTATATTGGATTTTGGATCATTTTATTAGCAATTAATGGA
>NC_061113.1:266362285-266366418 GCF_002878395.1 Capsicum annuum
TTTTTTTTTTTTCAAATGTCAAACCAACCAAACCAAACCATAAGTCGGTTTTTTTCCTCGGTTTGGTTTGATTCTTCGATTTGGTTTGACTTGACGGTTTGATCTGAACACCCCTACTCCGAGGTAATAAAGCAACAAAAAGTAATCAACTAATGAGGTAAAAAACATGTGTTTTTGAGCAAATTTTGGGAGCTTTCCCACCTAACTGTTTTTGATTTTTTATAGTAAGTCACTTAATGCAACATATGTGTGACTAATTGCACAAATCAAGTTCATCTTTCTTTTTTTTTTTTAATTAAAAAAAAGGTAATTAATTACTTACCCAATTTTGACATATAATGCATTTTTTATTTTTGTGAATAAGTAATTAAGTATATCCAATATGTGTTGCACCGTAAAACAAATTAAGAGTTTTATTTGATTTAATATTTAAGTGTAGAAACATTTTTGAAAAAACAGAGAGAGTGCCAATTCAAAAAAAAAAAGAAAAGAAAAGAAGGAAGTCATTAAAATGTTTATATGCACTCAAGAGTGTGACATAAGGTTTGGTGACACTTACCGATTACTTGCGTTATTTTTTTTAAACAAAAATAAAATAAAATAAAATAAAAATAAAAATCTATCTTCTGATTTAATTTTTTGATCGTATTAGTTATAGTAACTTCCAAAAGACAGAGTGAATTATGTGAGTGTGAAATGAGTAGTTATTAATTGTATGTGAATACTATTTAGTATTTAATTGGGTGCTATTTGAGGAGATATCATTCATTAGAGAAAATCAGGCACGTAGTAAAAAGTGTAGTAGTGCTCCTACTAATATAAAACTCTTTCTCTCTTATTTTTCAAAAATGATGAATGCAATTCATTTATGTCTTCATTCAAGTTGTTACTATTTTTTTTTTATAGAATTTTTTGCTTGTAAGCTGCATTTAATTTCCAGATTTTTGTTACTTCAAGAGTGTTAGGGCTAAAAATTTCTTTTTGCTGGGGACATATCAATTTTCATGGTTCTACTTTAGTGATGTTGAAATCTTGTTCAAATTTACTCGGTAATTTTTTTATTTTTCTGCCGTTATAATCATTTTATAGAAAGATAAAAAGAAAATTAATTGAGTTGCATTTTCTGGAATAAAAATGTATCCACATTTCCTTGTTATGTTAAGAAAATTAATTGAGTTGCATTTCAAGGAAATAAATATGTATCCAAATTTTCTTGTCATGCCTTGATTTACTTGATTCTCAAATACACACACAAACGCGCACACACACATAAAAAAATGCTTTTCTTTTTCAATAGCTAAAAAAATAAAAGTTCATTGTTAATAATGAGGTTGTATAAAAAGATCAAAACAGTTATGGGTTATTTAGCTATGAACTAAAACTCGTTTTTTGAGCTAATTCATGTTTTTTATATACTCTATATATTTTACAGATTAAACCCTAATGAATGTTAACTTGTCATTGTTCAACTATCTACATCTAGATTCATTGATCAAATTTGTGTCTCTCTATAAAATGTTTTGTTAAACAAGTCTTTTTGTGCTTGTTTAAAGTGACATTAGTTTAGTGATTTCTCATTTAAAAATTCTTTCAATTTCAAGGATTCTTAGTAGCTTAGTTAGTTAATTCTTAAATCTATATTTTATTAGTGAAAAACTGATTCTGTACCTTGTAATCTCCTCACTAATTCCTCTATCCCCAAGTTTTTTTTTTTAAAAAAAAAAATCAATTTTGTACACTAAAATAAACTCATCTCCCAGGTGATCTCTTTTATCTCTCTCTCTATATATATAAAGAGAGAGAGATTGAACTTTAGGGTGTGTGTTCTATAGAAGAACACCTTTTACAATTTTTTTCATGTTTAGTCACAAAAAATAAAACATCTTTTTTCTAGAAAATAAATTCTTAAAAAATGAAGATACATCCTCCAACTCCCCCACTCCTATAGCTCTCATTCCCACCATCCCACACACCTTGCCATCCACCCTTTACCCTATCATGTTTTGCGTACCAAACACAAAAAAATATTTTTCTTGGTATCCAACACACCTTGCAAATCATGTGTTTTTCTTTAATTCTTTTTATTGCATTTTTGTTGTGTTACCCTTGTATATGATAATCCTAAACTTGTATTTATGAATTTATTTGACAAATCTAAGATTGAATTGTCATATAACTTCATGGAAAATTCAGATGAGCAAACGCCAGCAGTTACAAATCAGTACATAGATACTGAAGCGACTGCGGGGAACAAAGGGGGTTTAGACGCCTGTAAGGTAACATCTCGTGTAGCACTTGAAAAAGAAACTGTTGCAGCAAGGGCAATGTTGTTGAAGAATAGGGCTTCTACAAACTCGGCCGGCCACGGTTTTATTAGCTCTATTCAACCATGTATTTTGGCTACAACCAAAACTTATGCAATGCTTTTTAGTTTACAAGAATCTTAAACTTAAACTGAATGTTTTTCAAATTGAATCCTAATTGTTGGAAGCTATTAAATGCTTCAAGCTTTCCAATACGACAATACCAGTGCTTTGTATTGTTCCTTTGTTGCCCTAAATAGGTTAATACTCTTTGAATCTCTAAAGGGCTCAAGTTAAGTTAAACCAAGATAGAATATTTAGATTGCAAGTTCTGTGAAGTAACACATGAGGCGTATGTAGAAGTTAGACTTATTGCATATGTCATTCCAAGAAAGTAAGTTTCAAGAATTTTGGTTCCGTTATCCAAGAAAATGAAGAGATTATTGAGAATGTCATTTATCATATCTGCGTAGGGTAGATAAGATGGAAACTTGTATCCAGAGTCTTGTATGATAAAAAGGTACCAACAAAGTATAGAGTAATGTTCTACAAAGTGGTAGTTAGACCAACTATGTTGTATGCGGTAGAGTATTAGTCATTTAAGAACTCTCACATTCAAAAGTTGCAGAATTGAGGATGTTGCATTAGATGTGTGGGCATACTAGGGGAGATAGAATTAGAAATAACGGTATTCGAGATAAGGTGAGAGCGGTTTCGGTGGAGGACAAGATGCAAAAAGTGAGACTAAGACAGTTCTGACATGTGAAAAAGAGATATCCTGATGCCTAGTGCGGAGGTGTGAGAGGTTGACTATGGATCGTTTCAAGATAGGTAGAGGTAGGCTGAATAAGTATTGGAGGGAGGTTTTTAGGTAGGACATGGCACAATTTTAATTTATACAGGACATGACCTTAGACAGGGGGTTGTGAAGGACACACATTGGGATAGAGGATTAATAGGATCTATTATTTGTCTTATTGTCTACCATACTATTAGTTGTAATATTGCTCCGGTAATTTCTTGTCCTTCGATGCTTATACTTTGACTATAATAATATTGTGTTGTAGTTACTACCCCATTACTATATGTTATTTCCTATGCATCTTTTACTTTCTTGCACTACTTTGGACGATCTTTCTTGAGTTGAGGATTTATCAAAAAAATCTATCTGTCTTTGAAGTAGAAGTAAAGTCTGCGTACATTATACCCCCTCCCCCAGACCCAACTTGATGGGGTTATACTAGGTACCAATTGTTAATGTATATTAGTTGGTTGATTCGAAATGTTTTTTTCAAAAAATAGAATTGTTGTAGAATGATAGTAGGATCGAGCATTCAACAGAGCTCAACTAATTTTTTCACATTAACAAAATCAAGGAGAGCTCAACAATTCTTTTTACGATCAAATTGAGTCGAGCTCAATTGAATTTTGTCCAATATCGAATCGAGTCAATCGTAATCAAATTATGTCAAATTATAATCAAGTTTGAACCAAGTCGAGCCCGCTATTTTAACGTAAATAAGAAGATTCCTCCCAATACATAAAGGAGCATATTTTTGTGTATTAAAGTTGCTTATAAGATATTTTTGGGCCGATCATAGCCTCAGGAATAGTACTGTCAAAATAAGAAGATCCAACCAATGACTATCGATAATAACACATTGTTTGGATGGTGTTTTTTCATGGTATGGTTATTAGGAGAACCATGTTTGTTTTGGTTGTTTTTTAAAATGTATGGTATGATTTAATTTCATGGTTTGAAAACCATGAAAACCTTCACTTTATGTAACCACCAATTTGGTGGTATCTCATGGCTTCCTTATTTTTTTT